>NC_088415.1:48139513-48439513 GCF_034236695.1 Oncorhynchus nerka | reverse complement strand
CATCTGGATGATCCAGAGGAGGAATGGGAGAAGGTCATGTGGTCTGATGAGACAAAAATAGAGCTTTTTGGTCTAAACTCCACTCGCCGTGTTTGGAGGAAGAAGAAGGATGAGTACAACCCCAAGAACACCATCCCAACCGTGAAGCATGGAGGTGGAAACATCATTCTTTGGGGATGCTTTTCTGCAAAGGGGACAGGACGACTGCACCATATTGAGGGGAGGATGGATGGGGCCATGTATCGTGAGATCTTGGCCAACAACCTCCTTCCCTCAGTAAGAGCATTGAAGATGGGTCGTGGCTGGGTCAGCATGACAACGACCCAAAACACTCAGCCAGGGCAACTAAGGAGTGGCTCCGTAAGAAGCATCTCAAGGTCCTGGAGTGCCTAGTCAGTCTCCAGACCTGAACCCAATAGAAAATCTTTGAAGGGAGCTGAAAGTCCGTAGTGCTCAGCGACAGCCCCGAAACCTGAAGGATCTGGAGGTCTGTTTGGAGGAGTGGGCCAAAATCCCTGCTGCAGTGTGTGCAAACCTGGTCGAGAACTACAGGAAAGGTGTTTATACCAAATATTAAGTTCTGCTTTTCTGATGTATCAAATACTTATGTCATGCAATAAAATGCAAATTAATTACTTTAAAATCATACAATGTGATTTTCTGGATTTTTGTTGAACTGTACCTATGATAAAAATACAGACCTCTACATGCTTTGAAAGTAGGAAAATATCAAATATTTATCAAATATTTGTTCTCCCCACTGTACCAGTGCAAAGGAAATCCATAGATGAGAGAAAGCCCTGTGGCTTCAGACAATTGCATAACCCCATTCCCCGGCAGATTAACCTCTGTTGATAACCACACAGCCTGGTGACGTCAATGCTGCTGCAGCCATGGAAGCTCTGACTGAGATACCTTTCGCTCTGACTGAGGAGCACTCTCTCTCTCTCTCAATTGAATTCAATTCAAGGGGCTTTATTGGCATGGGAAACATATGTTAACATTGCCAAAGCAAGTGAAGAGGATATATACAAAAGTGAAATAAACAATAAATATGAACAGTAGACATTACACTCATAAAAGTTCCAAAAGAATAATGACATTACAAATGTCATTATGCATGTATAGAGTGTAACGAAATGTGCAAATGATTAAATTACAAAAGAGAAAATAAATAAACATAAATATGGGTTGTATTTACAATGGTGTTTGTTCTTCACTGGTTGCCCTTTTCTTGTGGCAACAGGTCACACATCTTGCTGCTGTGATGTCACACTGCGGTATTTCACCCAGTAGATATGGGAGTTTATCAAAATCAGTTTTTTTTCGAATTCTTTGTGGATCTGTGTAATCAGAGGGAAATATGTGTCTCTAATATGGTCATACATTTGGCAGGAGGTTAGGAAGTGCAGCTCAGTTTCCACCTCATTTTGTGGGCTGTTTGCACATAGCCTGTCTCCTCTTGAGAGCCAGGTCTGCTTACGGTGGCCTTTCTCAATAGCAAGGCTATGCTCACTGAGTCTGTACATTGTCAAAGCTTTCCTTACTTTTGGGTCAGTTACAGTGGTCAGGTATTCTGCCACTGTGTGCTCTCTGTTTAGGGCCAAATAGCATTCTAGTTTGCTCCGTTTTTTTGTTAAATATTTACAATGTGTCAAGTAATTATCTTTTTGTTTTCTCATGATTTGGTTGGGTCTAACTGTGTTGCTGTCCTGGGGCTCTGTGGTGTCTGTTTGTGTTTGTGAACTCTCTCTCTCTCTCTCTCCGTTTCTACAGTATCTCCCTCCCCCTGCCTCTCAATCCAATTCAATTCAAGGAGCTTTATTGGCATGGGAAACATGTGTTAACATTGCCAAAGCAAGTGAAGTAGATAATAAACAGAAGTGAAATAAACAATTAAAATGAACAGTAAACATTAAACTCTCTCACCCCTGTGATTTTCCTTGGCTCTCTCTTGGCCTCTTCCCCCCTCTCCCCTTTCTCCTTTCTCTCTCTACATCTGTCTATCTTATTTTGTCTCTCTCTGTTTCTGTGCTTCTCTCCTCTCTCTCTCTCTGCAACCTACACCTTGCCTTCATGCCATTGTAAGATGAAGTGGACAGAGGCAGACAGAAGATTTAAATAGGTTTGCCATTATCCTTGCATTGTTGCTATTAATAACTCGAAAGGGAGTTCGTGGAGGGCTATTTTCTTATCAAGACTTGTGTAATCATGCATTTCAATACGAAAATTGGCAGCATTTAGGATACAGAATGTTATTTCAACTAGTTACCTTCTCATGGACTGCACTAATATGATGTGAGGTCCCATGTAGTGATAAGTAGGTCATGATTGAGATTATATAAAATTGTCTTTAATTTGCTTGCCCTCCCCTTTTGGTTTTAGAGGCTATATAATATTGAATTAGATTATATAATACAGACAAATATTTGATAGGCAATAGGCCTCTACACGCATGCACCAGACACAAGCCCACGCGCCTTCAGTCTGTTCTTCATTGTTCTGCTATTCCACCTGTAAGCGATCTGACATGAACCAAGTGGATATTATGGACATAGTATCATTTTTTTTTAACGACACACTTCAGTCTTTGTGTAAACCACACCGACCCTTAGTAGAATGAGTATCCCTGACTGTGGGCTTTGGAGGCGGGTTAGCCGGGGATATTGTCTTTGGAGTTGAACCTTGTTCTACAAACGCTCTCCCCAGTGCATGCTCGCCAACAGCGACACCGCGAAGCCCTAAAGGGAAGGCTTGATTTATTTGACTTTCCCTTCTCATTCGACGACAGCTTTCCAAGACTGCTATGACGTCTCGCAGGTAAGACCGGCTTTATCGAAACCAATGGAAGGAACCGGGAATAATCATTTCACCCATTATAACAGCGTTTCACGACTTATTCCCGGGACATGCCGTGTTGGACTTGCAGGTTGACGTTTTGACCCATTAAAACGCACAAAGCCCACAATGGTTGCCTCAATTAGTGGTATTGTTTTAGCTTTTGTCGGCATCTTGTATTTGGTATGACACAAGCTATTGACTGTAAGTTCAGAGTTACAATAACATTGTCATAGACAGTTAGGTTATAGACTAGTTTACGCTTGTAAGGCTATGGGACATGGCAAAACTCCTGTGCCGTTGAATATAGATTGATATAAAACGACAACTGTTCATTTGAAAACCAGGAGGGTCTTATTTGCTATAGCACACTAGTTCTCTCTCTCTCTCTCTGCTGTGCAGGAAACCACCAGGAGTTGAGCTATGATATCACGGTCCCCGGCTTGGCTTTTGCAGAATGCAAGCTCTGTTTTTGTAGTTAGAATGCAACATACTTGTTCAAATGTAGGTTGAATCGAGCTGGCTAGTTGTTGTATTTAGAAACAATAGGATAGGCCACAAATGAATGACACTTTGGTTTGGTTACATCAGAAATACGTGTTGCATTTTTACCTCAATGTGGTTAAAACCTGTTAGAACAAACATTTGAATGATTTGTAAACCTAAAACAAGTAATCGCAATTAACTATTTGGGAGGCTACTGTATACTAGCTTACATTACTGTCTTAATTGACATGTGGTTGTTTTCCAAAGTATTTCTCTATGATGTTTGAGAAACTGCATTAATTAGTCTTCACATTTAGATTTGATATTATTGTTGAACCATTTAGAGCACATTAGAGCATAGCACACTTACAGATAGGCCTTGATTTAAATGATGATGTTTGGTATGTTTGTTCAGTGAGGTATTTCATTCACTGACTTTTTGTAATCTGAACAGGACTGGTCAATATTACACATTTACAATTAAGTTATCAACTGTATTGTGTCCCCTATTATCAGTCATATCAGTAGGAAATAAGATAGTTTTAACCCAGTAAATAAGTCATTTTCAAATGTAGCCTAGTGTCAGTCTCATAAGACAATAGTAAAATCATCAGAATGGGGTTTAGGTAGGCCTATGCTATCCATTACTTGTTTTAGGCAGGCATAACCTCCACAAAACATTGTAGCTCAACCGTAAATTGTTCAATTACAACTGCAGTTTGTAATTGAGTTCAGCAAAGGCTATTGATTGCCATTTCAATCAATACATGTATCTTTATGTACTAGTTCAAACACCATACATATTATGCTTTTCTGGTAAGTGTGTAAGTGTAATCCTACCTGTCCAGCTGTGTACTGTAGTTATGTAAACACTTTTTTGACATGTAGTCTAAAGGTGGGCAGCTGCAAGTACCTGCAAGTGGAGATAAGTCTACAGTACACAAAATAACATCAACATTGACCATGTCAGCAATCTAAGAGTTGACAGTGTACACAGACACCCCTATATGAGTATGCTCTAAATGAGAGAGATGCATCACATCAACGTTTCCAAACGGGATTGCCACTGTAGAAGCAAAGCTGTGCGAAAAAATGAATGGATGTTAGATAACAACAATGTCGTTTAGCAATGCGGTCCAACAACATTTATTTCTGTTTCTTGAGAACAAAAGGGGTGTAATTCATCCATGTGGCAGTTTGGCTAAAATAACCGCTTATAAAACAGCTTTCATTAATACTGCCAGGATCTGGCAGTTAGTCTCTGTGCATCACAAAGGACTTGTCGTGAAGTAAAACATCTCGGCTCGTTCCCCTGAGAACTTTCTACCGTGTCTTTTTAGGTTCTCAGTGAGTTTGTGTCGAGCCTTTACTATGGACAAACAATAGCCTACATGTAGTTTCATGCTTGGGAGACACCGATAATATGACTTTGGTTGGACCGAAACAGTAGTAGCATTGAATTGGAGTTTGTTGATTATAGGGTTGTCACGATACCAGTATCACAAAACTATGAAACTTTTATTTTCCATGGCAAAGAAGAAAGAAAAACATAAAGCAGTCCAATCGCTTTTAGTCCTTAATAGCTTGGCAAATAAGAAAATGTGACACTCAATAAATGAAGTGTGCTTCATGTTTTGTTTTAATGCCATGATATTTCTGAGTATCACAATGCTGGTATCGTGACAACCTAGTTGGTTAGTGGGTGTTTGTTTCCATCCTTTGTCATCTGTTCTGTTTAGTCTGTGGTTCAGTACTTCCTGCTCCTGTGAGCCACAAGGGAACTGTTTCTGACCCATTCATCTGGGTGCCATCTTGGAAAGAGCGTCTGCTTCTGAACTTACCATTTAGCAGTCAAACATTTGAGTCCGTCAGTTTTTACTTCAGATCAACCAATAATGAATAGTTAGTGTGTTTTGCCTTTTATCATCAAATGCAAAGTACTTCATAACTATTAGTGACAGTTCAATGAAGGGCGTCGTTTTGAGTAAGTCGCATGCAGAACGTTCTATAATCGGTGCTGTATATAATGCTGCTCCTGAGTGATTTATTCCCTGCACCAGAATTCACAACATTTCGACAACCGTGTGTGTCCCTCTTCTTTCATCATTCAGTAACACATTACTGGAGGTTGGCTTGCACATTGCCACAATAACACTGTAATAAGCTTGACATGATCCCTATCACAATGGAGTTGCATGTGTCATACCAATTTGACATTGTTCGCTAAAGCAGGAGTTCTCATACCTAGAACGTTTTGCCGGTCCATCCTGGTGCTCTTCAGATAAAGCGGTTCCAAGTTTTCCAGTATTGGAAATCTCTTTGGGCTCTTTTGTTTGTGGAACGAGTCTTTCACTGAAATGGATTGAAACTGTGGAAAACAGTGAGTCATTCGGGGTGGAGAAGCCCTCAGGAAAACAACAGGCCAATGTGGAGATGTAAGATAGCCCATCCAAAATGTCCAGGAATTCACAATAAAAGCTGTTATAGCCATACTATAATTACCAATACAGTCAAATCCTTTCATCTTCCCTCCAGCTGCGATTGATTTAGGTTATCACATTTTGATATCATTTCCAGCAACTGTTTGATGCATAACCACAGCACTCTCAAATGTATCCGCCAGTTTGTCATTTTGATATCATTTACAGCAACTGTTTGATGCATAACCACAGCACTCTCAAATGTATCCGCCAGTTTGTCATTTTGATATCATTTACAGCAACTGTTTGATGCATAACCACAGCACTCTCAAATGTATCCGCCAGTTTGTCATTTTGATATCATTTACAGCAACTGTTTGATGCATAACCACAGCACTCTCAAATGTATCCGCCAGTTTGTCATTTTGATATCATTGCCAGCAACTGTTTGATGCATAACCACAGCACTCTCAAATGTATCCGCCAGTTTGTCATTTTGATATCATTTCCAGCAACTGTTTGATGCATAACCACAGCACTCTCAAATGTATCTGCCAGTTTGTCATTTTGATATCATTTCCAGCAACTGTTTGATGCATAACCACAGCACTCTCAAATGTATCCGCCAGTTTGTCATTTTGATATCATTGCCAGGAACTGTTTGATGCATAACCACAGCACTCTCAAATGTATCCGCCAGTTTGTCATTTTGATATCATTTACAGCAACTGTTTGATGCATAACCACAGCACTCTCAAATGTATCCGCCAGTTTGTCATTTTGATATCATTTCCAGCAACTGTTTGATGCATAACCACAGCACTCTCAAATGTATCCGCCAGTTTGTCATTTTGATATCATTTCCAGCAACTGTTTGATGCATAACCACAGCACTCTCAAATGTATCCGCCAGTTTGTCATTTTGATATCATTTCCAGCAACTGTTTGATGCATAACCACAGCACTCTCAAATGTATCCGCCAGTTTGTCATTTTGATATCATTTCCAGCAACTGTTTGATGTATAACCACAGCACTCTCAAATGTATCCGCCAGTTTGTCATTTTGATATCATTTCCAGCAACTGTTTGATGCATAACCACAGCACTCTCAAATGTATCTGCCAGTTTGTCATTTTGATGGTTGGTTTGCTCTAGGATATTTTGGGATTTATGAAATATGTTTCTTCTGTTATTTGTAGCTGTATGATTCATAAACTAATGCTATTCTTTTTTCATTCTTGGACTTTCCACATGGGTGTGTGTGGAGATAAAGCCACCACGTTTAGATCAAAGTTACTGCTACTGGCGAATGACTAACTGATGCCATTTAAAGGGTAGCTCACAAGCTTGAAGTATGAACATGTCTGATAAACTTTGATTTGGGTTAACTATCCCTTTAAATGTGCACATTTCTGGCTTCATAATATTTCACCAATTTAAACTACAATAACATGCATTTTAGCTACCAGTTGCTAAAGTCACATTTTGAAGAGGATATAGCTGTCCAAGCTTTATCAGTTTTTCATACCTGCTTTCTTCCCAATTGTGATTGATCAACATCTTGCTTCAAAAATGTTATCCAAGGTTTGGGAAGTTAGGTTTTTCCATCATCAAATTAATCAAGATAGCGCAACACTCTCAAAATGGGTTAAATATCACAGACAATGTGTAATGGTCAGGTTATATTAAACCACCAATGCTACACTTGTCTGGCCACAGTTGAACCTGTAGCTCCATGTAACCAGAGTAGCACGGCTTGCTCTCTCTTCAAACTGTGTGCATAGCCTCTGCTCATGCAATTTAAATGGATTGCCCATTAAGTCTAAAAGCCCTCTTACCCAGATGTTCAATATCATTGCACTCAAAAAGGCAGAATAGTTAGCCATCCCCTCAAAACAGAGGGGGCTAGTCCATATGCATACCTTCATATACGCATTTCATGTGCAACTTGAAAGCGCTAAGTTAGCTGCTAACCGCTAGCTGACTACATAGTGATGTGGGGCATCTAGCCGCTGAGGGTGGGTTTGCACTGCAGGTAAATACGGCAGGATTATCAGCTGTTCTAAAAATACCAGTAACATGACCAAAATCCACACCCCGGGGCTTGTCTGTGACCGATATAGCCCTAACGGAGCTTTCATGCAGCGTTGGGGGCACTAAGTACATCACCTTTTTGTCACCAGGCCTAGCCAGTGCTTTAAATAGCCCAGGCTGTACTGATCTTGAGACATTATGTAAGAGAATAGAGAGCGGGCGTGATGTATGCACATGGGGCCTCTGTTTCCCCTGTCTGTCTGTGCAAGCTAGCGCTGTACTCTGTGCTGTGTTCAACCCGCTGAGCCATGGCTTTTTGACTGTGTTGCTCTCCCTTCCATCTGTCACTCTACAGTTTGCTCTCTCCCTCTCTGTATGTCTTCATGTCTTATACCAGTCTCTCATTGACAGTTTCGCATCAGGCACATTGAGAAACACTGGTTCTGCCGCAGTGACTCTGGATTATGTGCTCAAAACTATTCTCTCTCTCTCTCTCTCTCTCTCTCGCTCTCTCTTTCGGCCAGTGCTCCATGCCTGATACGGGAAATTGAAGGGCCTGGTAGTTGTCAAAGGAAATTCCCTGTGTCACTCCTGCAGTCGTGTTCTGTGAGGATAGAGAGATGATATTTGTAGCGCGGGGACACCACAGAAAGGGCCCGCTTCAGGTATTTTTATACTGCAAATGGTTTTTACTTGTTGAATTCATAGTATAGTAAGTCAAGTTGTCTTAATCTGTTAAATATATTCATAAACAAAATGACAAACAAGGGTCTCCATTTTGGTGGGGCACATCTGTTCAAAAGCTGATCTATTTGCAAAAGGGATTTCTCAGTGAGAGATGTGGCTAGCATGGACACTTCCAGTTAATCATTCAACTCTGCACAAAGAAAAAGAGAAAGGGCAAACACATTGGCCCCAGACTTACACAATAACCAGCCAATTCAAAGTTTGACAAAGAAATCCCATTCTGGTGTCCATTCCTACCACATCACATTGGTGTATTGTTTTTTAACTGAATGTCATAGTAACACTTTACCTAAGATATCCAGGTATAATTCCTTGTAACTTGTTATAAGCATGTATGAGCCTTTGTCATTTCTTAGAACAATGCTTATAATATGTCATGTCTCTCCATTCGCCAATGAAAGGCCATAGAGGAGCCTGCAGGCCTCATGTCTTGAGGGTGTACTTGCTAACCATTAGCGTCTTCATGACAGATTGAATAGGACCCCTGGGACTGGATCAGGCATAAGCAGGAAGCTTACGGGGGAAACTTAATAAGCTGGCCTGGCCTGGCCTCATGGCTTCCTATCTGGGCACATGCTGCTAGTGACATGAGTTTTCTGGGGAAAGTCTGCTAGTTTCTTCACTTCAGTGTGATTTATATACTTAATGTACAGTAAACTTCTTTAGAATTGGACAAGTAAATGGCATAGCTGAGCATTGGAAGCTGAGGGTATCTTTATGTTTTGTGGTTTTGTCCTTGTCCTGGTCATGTTTATCTTTGTTCATCCACCATGACTTGGTTGACATGCAGTAGCAATTGCTTATTCCTCTCAAACTTAAATAGTCACGTATCTTGCAATGCTCAAAGAGAATGCAAAAGAGAGCACAATCATTGGCATGCCTAATTTCAGGCATTAATCATGTACCTGATCTGATTCATTTCTAGATCATTTTGAAATAGTTTCCATTTGTTTCACTGTTCCCTATTTCAGATATCATTTTTGTAATGAAATGCATTTAATATTGTGTTGCAACGTAATACTTTTTTTTCCATCAGCATCATTCGGAAATGCCGGAACTAAGGTGTTGGACCTAACTCATGTAGGCCAGCTACTGTATCCAATAGTACTTTATGTTCAACATTATCTAGCACATAACAGCAACATAAACTCCAATATGCTACTAGAGAACATACAGAGAGACCTAGCATAGTTTTCTATGTTGTACATCCTTACTAGGCTCGGTGGTCAGTAATGTCCTACTGCGCATGTAGACTGGGCCTTTCTATCGGCCTTGCTTTGGGAACTGGCAACCACTGTCCTTAAAGGAAGGAAGGCATTAGCCATCAAGAGTTGGAGTCTTTGGTTGGCATGTCGACGGTGCCGAATCATGTAAGTCCCGAGGGACAGCCTGATAGCCGCTCCGAAGCCGATAGGAGCGCCTGTATCGTACTATCAGGGCCGCTCGCACTCATCCAAATCCCAGATTAAACGCCCCCACCTCTCTCGCTCCAACCCACAGTGGCAGCACTCCTACAAGTCCCAGCCCTTCCCCCTCGTTCCTCCCTCCCTCCCTTCACCTCCTTGTGTAACCGTGTAGGGGCTGGATTACTAAACTCTGAGGGAACTGAACCAGGGGGCTCTGACAAGCTCCAATCAGAATGGTGAGGTTGGGAAAAAAACCTTCCTGACATTAAAATGTATTTTAGTCACCCACATGCATTGGGTCTTACCAGTAAGTTGTTGTTGTTGTGTTTCTAGTGCAATGCACTAGGTCAAGTTAGTCTCACGCTTCAATGATTGATAGTTCATGACTTTGTGTGCATTTTGGAGGATCTGGCTGGAGTGGACTGGGTAGTGCTGGGTGGGTGGTGCTTGTTGGCGGACATTTGGTGTTAGGGCTTCTTGAGGGGATTTGACCCTGCTGAACTGCCAAGTGTGTGTGAACAGACCTGGGCAGTGTGATCCCAGGCCAGGTCAAGCCAGGGAGAGAGAGAGAGAAAGAGAGAGAAGGATTATGTGCAGTAATTGGTGAGCAGTGCTATTTGTTCCATTGAGGGGGTCAGGGGTCGAACAGGGGGTGACCTCCTGTCTGATCTTCATTAGCAGGCAAGCAGGTGTGTGTGTGTGTGTGTGTGTGTGTGTGTGTGTGTGTGTGTGTGTGTGTGTGTGTGTGTGTGTGTGTGTGTGTGTGTGTGCACATCTGTGCGTGCGTGCATTTGTTTGTTAGTATGTGTTTAGTGCTGAGGTGAGGGTTGCAGACTAGACAGACTAGAACCCGAAACAGAAAGTGATACTGACCGCTCTCTCTTGTCCTTTGACCTGCAATCGACACAAAGGTATTTTGCTTGTGTTTAAGTGTCGGGCACTTTGTCGGGTGTTTGTTCCAATTTCAAAGCAAACCAAACAAAGCTCTTTGAACATTGTTGCATGTGTAGTGCTACTACGTGATTCACTAAACCTGTTGTATAAGCTGTGCATAAAAGATGCAAGTCATTTTGTTTGCCGGTTGTTATTATAGAACAATGGTGAACAGTTTCAAAGACTGAATGGTCTGAGTGGGCCAGCCATTGTTTCATCAGATGACATGAATGAAAGCAGTGCTGGTGTGACTTAATGTACAATAGTAACACATGGCATTCTTTTCCGATTGGTAGAGAAATGTTTTTCCATGGCCCGTGAAAACAATAATATTAAATCTAATCTGCACCCCAGTCAACAACCCAAGGTCTACAGTAGTCTACGGGACCCCAGTCAAAACACAATAAAACCCATGAGACTGTGTATTCAAGATGGTAGCACCACAGAATGCCATATATGTCCTTAGAATGTTGCTCCTAACCATAGCTCAAGTAACAACTGGTGGCAGCGGTGGCATTTGGAGGATATACAGTGAGCTCCAAATGATACAATGACTGAGGTTAAAGGTGCAGACTGTCAGCTTTAATTTGAGGATATTTTCATCCATATCGGGTAAACCTATTAGATATTCACTTATGTGTATTAAAGTAGTAAAAAGTTAAGTATTTGGTCCCATATTCATAGCACACAATGACTACATAAAGCTTGTGACAAATTTGTTGGACGCATCTGCTGTTTGTTTTGGTTGTGGTTCAGATTATTTTGTGCCCAAGAAATTAATGGTAAATAATGTATTGTGTCATTGTCACAAGTCGGTTCCTCTCCTTGTTTGGGCAGCGTTCGGCGGTCGGCGTCACCGGTCTTCTAGCCATCACCACTTTTCATTTTCCATTTGTTTTGTCTTGTTTTCCTACACACCTGGTTTTCATTTCCCTCATTAATTGTTGTGGACCGTTTTTCTAAATCCTGCCGCCTCCTCCCTCTGCCCGGTCTCCCTACGGCCCTGCAGACTGCGGAGGCCTTGTTTACACACGTCTCCCGGCACTACGGGGTGCCTGAGGACATAGTGTCTGATCTGGGTCCCCAGTTCACTTCGAGGGTCTGGAGGGCGTTCATGGAACGTCTGGGGGTCTCGATCAGCCTTACCTCAGGTTTTCACCCCGAGAGTAACGGGCAGGTGGAGAGAGTTAATCAGGATGTGGGTAGGTTTCTGAGGTCTTATTGCCAGGACCGGCCGGGGGCGGCGTTCGTGCCCTGGGCAGAGAAGCCCCAGAACTCGCTCTGCCACCCCTCCACTAACCTTTCCCCCTTCCAGTGCGTACTGGGGTATCAGCCGGTTCTGGCTCCTTGGCATCAGAGTCAGACCGAGGTTCCTTCTGTGGACGACTGGTTCCGGCGCGTGGAGGAGACATGGGACGCCGCTCATGTTCCCCTTCAGTGCGCCGTGCTGCGCCAGAAAGCCTTTGGGTTTGCACTGCCATGCGGCGCACCACCGGCCATCGCCGATCCACCTTTAATTTTCCATTTGTTTTGTCTTGTTTTCCTACACACCTGTTTTTCATTTCCCTCATTAATTGTTGTGTATTTAACCCTCTGTTCCCCCCCATGTCTTTGTGTGGAATTGTTTGTTGTAAGTGCTTGTGCACATGTTTACTGGTATGCGTCGGGTTTTGTACCCATGTTGGTTATTTCTTTATGCCGTTGGTTTTGCTCTCCTGCGTCTGACTTCCCTGCCACCAGTTACCCTTACAGTCATTTTGGAGTCACTTTTATTGTAAATAAGAATAGAATATGTTCCTAAACACTTTTACATTAATGTGGATGCTACTATGATTATGAAAAATCCTGAATGAATAGTAAATAATGATGAGTGAGAAAGTTAGACGCACAAATAGGTTGAGTATTTAAGAATTTTGTCCACAAATGTACCCACATTTATATGATACCGTACCAGTCAAAAGTTTGCACACACCTACTCATTCAAGGGTTTTCTTTATTTTGTACTATTTTCTACATTGTAGAATAATAGTGAAGACATCAAAACTATGAAATAACACACATGGACTCATGTAGTAACCAAAAAAGTCTTAAACAAATATTTTAAACAAATATATATTTTATATTCTTCAAAGTAGCCACCCTTTGCCTTGATGACAACTTTGCACACTCTTAGCATTCTCTCAACCAGCTTCATGAGGTAGTCACCTGGAAGGCATCTCAATTAACAGGTGTGCCTTTTTAATTTGTGGAATTTCTTCTTAATGCGTTTGGGCCAATGGGTTGTGTTGTGACAAGGTAGTGATGGTATACAGATGATAACCCTATTTGGTAAAAGACCCAAGTCCATATTATGGCAAGAACAGCTCAAATAGGCAAAGAGAAATGACAGTCCATCATTACTTTAAGACATGAAGGTCAGTCAATGCAGAACATTCCAAGAACTTTGAAAGTTTCTTCAAGTGCAGTCGCAAAAACCATCAAGCGCTATGATGAAACTGGCTCTCATGAGGACTGCCACAGAAAGAAGAAGACCCAGAGTTACCTCTGCTACAGAGGATAAGTTCATTAGAGTAGCAGCCTCAGGAATTGCAGCCCAAATAAATGCTTCACAGAGTTCAAGTAACAGACACATCTCAACATCAACTGTTCTGAGGAAACTGCGTGAACCAGGCATTCATGGTCGAATTGATGCAAAGAAATCACTACTAAAGGACACCAATAATAAGACGAGACTTGCTTGGGCCAAGAAACACGAGCAATGGACCGGTGGAAATCTGTTCTTTGGTCTGATGGGTCCAACCACTGTGTCTTTGTGAGACGCAGAGTAAGTAAACGGATGATCTCCGTGTGGTTCCCACCGTGAAGCATGGAGGAGGAGGTGTGATGGTGCTTTGCTGGTGACACTGTCTGTGATTTATTTAAGGCACACTTAACCAGCATGACTACCATAGCATTCTGCAGTGATACGCCATCCCATCTGGTTTGCGCTTAGTTGGACAATCATTTGTTTTTCAACAGGACAATGACCCAACACACCACCAGGCTGTGTAAGGGCTATTTGACCAAGAAGTAGAGTGATGGAGTGCTGCATCAGATGACATGGCCTCCACAATTACCTGACCTCAACCCAATTGATGGTTTGGGATGAGTTGGACCGCAGAGTGAAGGAAAATCAGCCAACAAGTGCTCAGCAGATGTGTGAACTCCTTCAAGACTGTTGGAAAAGCATTCCAGGTGATCTGGTTGAGAGAATGCTAAGAGTGTGCAAAGCTGTGTTCAGGAAAGGAGGACTCGCAGGTCGAGAAAAACATTGTTAGCACATAAAATGCACGTTTCTTTATTGTGCTGTATTCCTCTGAGTAAGCCTCCCAAAATGCACACAAGGACTTGGCACTCCTGAGCACACCCAATAGGTTAAATTGCGGCCTCATCCAGCGAGGGTATCGTATTCTTAGCAAGGGAGGAGAATTCTCCACCTGGGCAAACTGTGAGAGGATCACGTACAAACACAATAATGTCCTTGGGCATGCTGTAGTTTTCAAATCTGGTGGATAAGTTGTCCCTCAGCTGCTTGAGGAAATCTTCCATAACCTCTGTGACAATGCCTAGTCCCTCTGTCTGTTGTTTATTTTGTGTGCTGAAGTGCAGTAGCCTTCCAGATGACAAGTCCAGATCAAACAACTCAAGCTCCCTAGTAGAGGCCTCCAATTTTTCCACCATGTCCACGACTATGACAGAATGTCAGCCAAAAAAGAAACATTGCAACATCCCTCAATTTCTAGAATAAAGTGGTGGTCAACTGCTGCCCTCATTTTAGTTTTTAAATATTTTGTTATCCACAACCTGGTCATGCAGCTCACAGAACCGCTCCAGCTCTTTTCCTTTACTCAGCCAGCGCACGTCATTGTGAAGCAGATCTTTGGGTGGCCTCCTCTGATTCTGTCACAAACTTGCATAAAATACGTTGGTGGGTACTTGATGTCCCTCTGATAAAGTTGATTATGCGCATTACTTTACCCATCACATCTTTCAGCTCACTGTTTAGTCTGGCACACAGCAAACTCTGATGGATGAGACAATGCAAGCCATTCATTTCCTTCACCAGCTGACCAGACCTCTGTGTCAGCCCACCATTTTTCAAATGGCAGACCTTGCCGCGTAAACAATTCTTCCAGCTTTGTGAATATGATGTCCCCAGTGGTGTCCTTCGAGGGGAATCAGTGCCAGTAGCTCTTCTTAAAATTAATTTCCATCAAAATAATGAAAATACAGTACCTTACAAAAGTATTCATGCCCCTTGGCGTTGTTTCTATTTTGTTGCATTACAACCTGTAATTTGAATGGATTTTTATTTGGATTTCATGTAATCGACGTACACAAAATAGTCCAACTTGGTGAAGGGAAATGAAAAAAAAAATATAGCTTGTTCCAAAAAAATTCAAAAAAATAAATAAATGTAAAGTGGCGCGTGCATATGTATTCAACCCGTTTGCTATGAAACCCCCAAATAAGATCTGGTGCAACCAATTACCTTCAGAAGTCACATAATTAGTTAAAATAAAGTCCAACTGTGTGCAATATAAGTGTGACATGATCTGTCACATGATCTCAGTATATATACACCTGTTCTGAAAGGCCCCAGAGTCTGCAACACCACTAAGCAAGGAGCACCACCAAGCAAGCGGCACTATGAAGACCAAGGAGCTCTCCAAACAGGTCAGGGACAAAGTTTTGGAGAAGTACAGATCAGGGTTGGGTTATAAAAAAATATCCAAAACTTTGAACATCCCACGGAGCACCATTACATCCATTATTACAAAATGGAAAGAATATGGCACATCAACAAACCTGCCAAGTGAGGGCAGCCCACCAAAACTCACAGACCATGTAAGGGGGGCATTAATCAGAGAGGCAACAAAGAGACCAAAGACCAAAGATAACCCTGAAGGAGCTGCAAAGCTCCACAGTGGAGATTGGATTATCTGTCCATAGTATCTGTCCATAGGACCATTTTAAACCATACACTTCACAAAGCTGGGCTTTACGGAAGAGTGGGCAGAAAAAAAGCCATTTGCTTAAAGAAAAAAATAAGCAAACAGATTTGGTGTTTGCCAATAGGCATGTGGGAGACTCCCCAAACATATGGAAGAAGGTACTCTGGTCAGATGAAACTAAAATTTAGCTTTTTGGTCATCAAGGCAAACGCTATGTCTGGCTCTAACCCAACACCCCTCATCACCCAGAGAACACCATTCCCACAGTGAAGCATGGTGATGGCAGCATCGTGCTGTGGGGATGTTTTTCCATCGGCAGGGACTGGGAAACTGGTCAGAATTGAAGGAATGATGGATGGCGCTAAATACAGGGACATTTTGAGGGAAACCTGTTAAAGTCATCAAGAGATTTGAGACTGGGACGGAGGTTCATCTTCCAGCAGGACAATGACCCTAAGCACACTTCTAAAGCAACACTCGAGTGGTTTAAGGGGAAACATTTGTCTTGGAATGGCCTAGTCAAAGCCCAGACCTCAATCCAATTGAGAATCTGTGGTATGACTTAAAGATTGCTGTACACCAGTTGGAACCCATCCAACTTGAAGGAGCTGTAGCGGTTTTGCCAAAAATCCCAGGGGCTAGATGTGCCAAGCTTATAGAGACATACCCCAGTTTGCGCTGTTCTGTAAAGGGAGTAGTACACAGCATTGTACGAGATCTTCAGTTTCTTGGCAATTTCTCGGGACAGCCTTCATTTCTTCATTTCTCAGAACAAGAATAGACTGACGATTTTCAGAAGAAAGTTTTTTGTTTCGGGCCATTTTGTCATTGAACCCACAAATGCTGACGCTCCAGATACTCAACTAGTCTAAAGAAGGCCAGTTTGATTGTTTCTTTAATCAGAACAACAGTTTCAGCTGTGCTAACGTAATTTCAAAAAGGGTTTTCTAATGATCAATTAGCCTTTTAAAATGATAAACTTGAATTAGCTAGCACAACGTACCATTGGAACACAGGAGTGATGGTTGCTGATAATGGGCCTCTGTACGCCTATGTAGATATTCCATTTTTAAAAATCAGCCGTTTCCAGCTACAATATTCATTTACATCATGAACAATGTCTACATTGTATTTCTGATCAATTTGATGTTATTTTAATGGACAAAAAATGTGCTTTTGTTTCAAAAACAAGGACATTTCTAAGTGACCCCAAACTTTTGAACGATAGTGTACAAACCACCAGTCAATCAAATATTCCTGGGAAGTAAATTTGTTTTTGTGCTTTAGACTTAAATACGCATAGATATTAAGGTGTAATTAGATTCCATCCTATCCCTTTAAGCTAAAAACAACATGATGCCATTGGTTCT
The DNA here is from genome assembly GCF_034236695.1 of Oncorhynchus nerka. NCBI lineage: Eukaryota > Metazoa > Chordata > Actinopteri > Salmoniformes > Salmonidae > Oncorhynchus > Oncorhynchus nerka. Next base: position 48,422,284 of record NC_088415.1, on the reverse strand, counting down.
ACAACCATACATCCCACTTTAAACAGTATTAGTTAGCTAAACCCAGGTCACGCTAAGTTGAACTAGCTCTCTCAGGCTACCAAGATTGAAGTCAATTTGAAACTCTTGGACAAAGATAAATACTTACACGCTTCGATGCCAAACCCAAATACACCTGTACCAGCCAAAGGGGTGGCCGAAGATGGGTGTTGAACAGTTGCCAGAACAGAACATCTGCACGGTGTGTCATCTGTTCCCCACACAGAATACAATTACCTTAACAAAGGACAAGAACTGAACCAGAAAACTGAAAACCTTTATGTTGATATTTAAAGAAGTGCATGTGAATCGATTATTTCTCTCATAAGCTAGAGAGGAAAATGTCTCCAATTGTCACGGTATTCATCGGAAGAAGAAGAGGAATCGTCAGACCAAAATGCAGCGGGGTACGTGTTCATCTTTAATATACTGAACTGAACACGAAGATACAAAATAGGAATAACCGAAAACAGTCCCGCAAGGTGAAAACACTAAACAGAAAATAACCACCCACAACTAACAGTGGGAAAACAGGCTACCTAAGTATGGTTCTCAATCAGAGACAACGAAAGACAGCTGTCCCTGATTGAGAACCATACCGGGCCAAAACATAGAAATACAAGACCTAGACATACAAACATAGAATGCCCACCCACATCACACCCTGACCAAACAAAAAATAGAAACATACAAAGCAATCTACGGTCAGGGCGTGACACCAATATCCATTGTCATGGAGTGATGAGAATTCACCAAGTCGTCTGTGCACCAGAGATTACATTTTGTAGGAGACAAATGGATTAAATATTGAATTGAGCCCATATTGAGACCTTGGCTGAGGTCGTTTGAAGACAAGACACTGTAGGCCTACTGCCGACCAATAAGTTTCACTGACAACATATTACAGCTAATGTTCATAAAATCAAACTTTGTCACATGCGCTGAATACAACAAGTGTAGACCTTACCGTGAAATGCTTACTTACAAGCCCTTAAGAGGTTCTAAGGCAGCTAGGGACTGACATCTCTGTGGCAGATTGGGAAGATAGATTGGAGTTTATCCACACCTGCTCCATTAACTCCAGACATTGTCTCATTCAATTCAAGGTATTACACATATTACACTATTCTAAAACTAAGCAACATAGGATATTTCCTGATACATCCTTTGTGTGATACATGTCATGCTGCAGAGGGTACACTACTCCACTGCTTTGCATTATGCCCTAACTTATATGGTTAATAGTGTGGAATTTTTAGGATCCTTTCTGAAGTTCTGGAGGCTTCAATTAACCCAGACCCGCTTCTGATCATCCTGGGAGTGTCAGAAACCGTAAACAGATGAACCTGTCCCCAAAACATTCTCCTCTCTTACAGTCTCATTCAGCAAAAAAAAATATCTTGTTGTTTTGGAAAAGGAAGGAAGCTCCCTCCCAAATTATGGCTCAGTGAGTTGGCAAACACTACACTTAGAAAGAATTCGATATATTCTAAGCAATAAATTATCAACATTTTATCAAATCTGGCAGCCTCTCCTCACAGAATAATAGATGAATAAATGTCAAGAAAATATGCCTAAACTTCAACAAAAATGAAAAGATAATTTCACTGTAAAGAAGTTTAGACATAAGGGGCATCAGAGAAGAAAGTGCATCACCAAGAGCAGAGGGGGGTCAAAAACAGCCATTCACAGATACAGAGAGCAGAGGGGGTCTATAACATCCATTCACAGATACAGAGAGCAGAGGGGGTCTATAACAGCCAGATACAGAGAGCAGAGGGGGGTCTATAACAGCCATTCACAGATACAGAGAGCAGAAGGGGTTTATAACATCCAATCACAGATACAGAGAGCAGAGGGGGGGTCTATAACAGCCAATCACAGATACAGAGAGCAGAGGGGGTCTATAACAGCCAATCACAGATACAGTGAGCAGAGGGGGTCTATAACATCCATTCACAGATACAGTGAGCAGAGAGGGGGTCTATAACATCCAATCACAGATACAGAGAGCAGAGGGGTCTATAACAGCCATGCACAGATACAGAGAGCAGAGGGGGTCTATAACAGCCAATCACAGATACAGAGAGCAGAGGGGGTCTTTAACAGCCATCCACAGATACAGAGAGCAGAGGGGGGGTCTATAGAATCCATTCACAGATACATAGAGCAGAGGGGGTCTATAACAGCCATTCACAGATACAGAGAGCAGAGGGGATAAATAACAGCCATTCACAGATACAGAGAGCAGAGGGGGTCTATATAACATCCATTCACAGATACAGAGAGCAGAGGGGGTCTATAACAGCCATTCACAGATACAGAGAGCAGAGGGGATCAATAACAGCCATTCACAGATACAGAGAGCAGAGGGGGGGGTCTATAACATCCATTCACAGATACAGAGAGCAAAGGGGGGGTCTATTTAATCCAATCACAGATACAGAGAGCAGAGGGGGTCTACAACATCCAATCACAGATACAGAGAGCAGAGGGGGTCTATAACATCCATTCACAGATACAGAGAGCAGAGGGGGTCTATAACAGCCAATCACAGATACAGTGAGCAGAGGGGGTCTATAACAGCCAATCACAGATGCATAGAGCAGAGGGGGGGTCTATAACAGCCAATCACAATTATAGAGAGACATTTTAAAACCTCAAGAATCAAAGCAAGAAATTACAACTGTTTACAAATAGTTTCAGACTTTGCCACACTTACAGGGAATTACATTTTTACATATAGCCACACCCCCACATTTCTTACCCCGATCAGTGCGTTACACATTGTAACCATTTATACAAATATCCTTATTAAGAACAGACTTGCTGAGCCAGGTTTCAGAAAATACAATTAGCGTCAGTTGATTTAGCCCCAATCCTAACCAATCTAATTTTAGACAACAGGCTGCGTACATTTAAATGAAAAATACCAAAACCAGATCTTGATTTAAAATCAGAGGGGGTTTGGAGACATTGCATATCAGGGCCAGGGTTAGGTTGCACGTTACCTGATATCAACAAAAGAAGAATATCTAGTCACCTCTGTTTCATAACCTTGCACGGCTTCCCTTTTTTTAAGAGACCTACTGCAAGTGAATTCCACAAGATATATTCTAGACAATGCAAAACAGTAATGGTAGTGACACTAGTTTGTACTGCTCACATCATGACACAAATGCATCGGCACTTGGACGAGTCGCTGGAGTGGAAAAAGAGTGAGTGCCCGCAGACACAATGTCTAATGTAGGGTTGAGCACACTGTCAGATGTTCATTTTCTCCAGTAAAGTCAGTGCGCAAAGCAATACCACAAATTGGTGTTTTCTCTGAGAGATGTAAGAAATCGAGGCCAAGGAAATGTAAAGGGAGAGAGGGACACTGAGTATGTATGAGTGTGTGCGCGTGTGAGTAGATTGGGGGTCGATTTAGAGAACCGGTTGGGGATTGTTGAGGTTACTGCCAGGTGGAGAGCAAAGTGGAGCAGCATGGACAAGACACTCCGCGGAGGGAAGGCAGAGGATAGAACCCAGGCCAGCCTGAGAGAGGGTAACTTTGGTAAACTTCGAGTAGGCAAGTGCAAATAGTGATAAAAAAAAGATCAGAGTTGAGCGAGACCTGGGATCTTTACACCAGCAAAACTAAATAGTTGCACTACACAGCAAGGAAAGTGTAGATTTGCTCCACCATGAATGAATAGGTTAAAAACTACTAGTCACAGACAAACAACTATACAGTACATGCTGCCATCTTGGATTCTGGTTGATTTGGTTTGATTTGATAAAAGTACCATGTGCAGTGCCTTCAGAAAGTATTCACACCCCTCAAAGTTTTTCACATTTTGTTGTGATACAACGTGTGATTAAAATTGATGCTATTGTTATTTTTTTGTCAATGATCTACACAAAATACTCTCTAATGTTAGTGGAAGAAAAATTCTCACATTTGTAAAAAAAAAAAAAACACGAATATCTCGATGAAATAAGTATTCAACCCCATAACTCAACACACATTAGAATCACCTTTGGCAGCGATTACAGCCTTCTGAAGGAACTGTATGTAAAATGTGTGTAAAACATCACAAAACAGCTATAGAAACAAAAAACTGAAATAAAGTTACTTTTGTCCTCCGAAAAGGGATGAGAGGGCCAATAAACAAGTCCAGCATGCAGGTTTTAAATAACAGAGGACTAGGGAGGGGTAGGCACTCCTCTAACAATTTGAAGTACCAATGTGCCACTCCACCCCAATCCCTTTGAGGGAAATGACTGGTAACAAGTGTCACTGTTATAAAACAGATGATTATAAAATATACAGAATAGAAACCCATATCTACTGTAAAATATGCTGGAGGATCTTCGAAATTATGGGGCTATTTTGCTTCCACTGTTCCTGGGGTCCTTTTACATTTTAGCCAAATACCTAGTTGCCTCTGCCAGGAGTCTGGAACTTGGCTGCAAGTGGATCTTCCAGCAAGACAATAACCCCAAGCACACGTCAAAATCCACAAAGAAATTGTTAATTGACCACAAAATCTGTGACAAACAAAATTGAAAACCTGTGAACCCCTTTGAAAACCTGAAGAGGGCAGCCCATAAGCGCAGACTAAAGATATCAAGGATCTGGAAAGATTCGTTATGAAATAATTGTCTAAGATCCCTCCCAAGTCATAAAACATTTAGAAAAAGGCACAGTTCCATTATTCTCACAAGGTGAGGTGTTGACAAATATTTTATTGAAAAAGAAAACAGGTGTGCCAATACTTTTGACTGCTATCATAAAAAAAGTATTACTTGTTAAACTAAATACATATTCTTAGCTATTTTTTCTTAGCTATTCTATTAGTATAAATTATATTCATTTTGGGAGGGGGCATACTGTATATGTATTATTTATATCATATAGTCTTTTTTTGCTCATCTTTATCAAAAGGTGCCAAAACTTTCGGACCTAACTGTATATCCAATTTTCTGTGGTGTCCATACAGCTCAAGGTGCATAATTAGGTTTTGCAAAGCCAGACGCCGTACTTTCCTTGAGTGGCCCTGCCAGAGCCCGGACTTGGAACCCAATCCAACATCTCTGGAAAGAAAATAGATGTGCAGTGACGCTCCCCATCCAACCTGACAGAGCTTGAGAGGATCTGTAGTATAATACCCAAGAAGACTTGAGGCTTGAATTGCTGCTAAAGGTGAATGGAGCAAAGTACAGAGAGCTCCTTGATGAAAACCTGCACCAGAGCGCTCAGGACCTCAGACTGGGGTGAAGGTTCACCTTCCAACAGGACAACGACACCCTAAGCTAACAGCCAAGACAACGCAGGAGTCTCTGAATGTCCTTGAGTGGGCCAGCCACAGCCAGAACTTGAACCCGATCAGACATCTCTTGAGAGACTTGAAAATAGCTGTGCAGCGACACTCCCCATCCAAACTGACAGAGCTTGAGAGGATATGCAGAGAAGAATGGAAGAAACTGCCCAAGTACAGGTGAGGCAAGCTTGTACCCAAGAAGACTCAAGGCTGTAATCGCTGCCAAAGGTGCTTCAACAAAGTAGTGAGTAAAGGGTCTGAATATTTATGTAAATGTATTCTTTCAGTTTTTTATGTATTTATACATTTATTAATTTTTTTGCGTGTCTGTAGGTTGATGAGGGGGGAAAACTATTTAATTTGATTTTAGAATAAGGCTGTAACCTAACAAAATGTGGAAAAGGTTAAGGGGTCTAAATAGTTCAGTTAGATAGCTTAGTAGACGCAGCATGAAGCTGCTGAAATTTTAGACAGAGAAAAAGTAACATTTTTATTTTAGGAAGCTCCTGTTATTATTTAGTATGTGTGTAAAAACTCCTGTTATTATGTAGGATGTGTGTAAAAACTCTGTGTAAGCTATCGGCATTTAAGTTATTTTACAGTAACAATTGCTTGTTTTCCATTTCGTTTATACTATGCTACACTTACCCTAATATAATGAAAGCTGGTTCAACAGCAATGCATCTGGTGTCTTTCTTATCCTGGCTATGAATTAGCCAAGGAGTCAATCCATGTCAATCAATCAAATGTATATATATTAATCCCTTCATACATCAGCTGATATCTCAAAGTGCTGTACAGAAACCCAGCCTAAAACCCCAAACAGCAAGCAATGCAGGTGTAGAAGCACGGTGGCTAGGAAAAACTCCCTAGAAAGGCCAGAACCTAGGAAGAAACCTAGAGAGGAACCAGGCTATGAGGGGTGGCCAGTCCTCTTCTGACCCTGATGGGTGGAAATTAAAATGGCCAAGATGTTTATAGATGACCAGCAGGGTCAAATAATAATAATCACAGTAGTTGTCGAGGGTGCAACAGGTCAGCACCTCAGAAGTAAATGTCAGTTGGCTTTTCATAGCCGATCATTCAGACTATCTCTATCGCTCTTGCTGTCTCTAGATAGTTAAACACAGCAGGTCTGGGACAGGTCAGGGTTCCATAGCCGTAGGCAGAACAGTTGAAACTGGAGCAGACTGGACTGGGGAGAGCAAGGAGTCATCAGGCCAGGTAGTCCTGAGGCATGGTCCTAGGGCTCAGGTCCTCCGAGAGAAAGAAAGAGAGATAGAGAAAAAGAGAATTAGAGAGAGCATACTTAAATTCACACAGGACACCGGATAAGACAAGAGAAATACTCCAGATATAACAGTCTGACCCTAGCCCCCCGACATGTAAAATATTGCAGCATAAATCCTGGAGACTGAGACAGGAGGGGTCGGGAGACACGGTGGCCCTGTCCGACGATACCCCCGGGCTGTGCCAAACAGGCAGGATATAACCCCATCCACTTTGCCAAAGCACAGCCCCCACACCACAAGAGGGATATCTTCAACCACCAACTTACTATCCTGAGCCCACAAAGATTTCCCCCACGGCACGAACCCAAGGGGGGGCACCAACCCGGACGGGAAGATCACTTCAGTGACTCAAACCACTCAAGTGACCCACCCCTTCTAGGGACGGCATGGAAGAGCACCAGTAAGCCAGTGAATCAACCCCTGTAATAGGGTTTGTAGCAGAGAATCCCAGAGGAGAGAGGGTAACCGGCCAGGCAGAGACAGCAAGGGCGGTTTGTTGCTCCAGTGCCTTTCCGTTCACCTTCACACTCCAGGGCCAGACTACACTCAATCATAGGACCTACTGAAGAGATCTTCAAAAAAGACTTAAAGGTCGAGTCTGCGTCTCTCACATGAATCGGCAGACCATTCCATAAAAATGGAGCTCTATGGGAGAAAGCCCTGCCTGTTTGCTTAGAAATTTTAGGGACAGTAAGGAGGCCTGTGTCTTGTGACCATAGCGTACGTGTAGGTACGTACGGCAGGACCACATCGGAAAGATAGGTAGGAGCAGCCTATGTAATGCTTTGTAGGTTAGCAGTAAAAACTTTAAATCAGCCCTAGCCTTAACAAGAAGCCAGTGTAGAGAGGCTAGCATTGGGGTAATAATGATCACATTTTTTTGGTTCCATTCAAGATTCTAGCAGCCGTGTTTAGCACTAACTGAAGTTTATTTAGTGCTTTAGGGTTTCTAAATGGTCTACTCGTGAGGCTTTTGCCAACATGATTTTGCATGATTCACAATTCACATAGGCCTACCTGCAATGCAGTCTCCATTTGGCTTGTATCCATCCTCATTTCCAAAGAGCCCCTCTTGTCCGGTTACCAAAGACGCGCTCCTCCAAACATTGGCTATTCAAAATGTTCAGCCCTATAACACCATATCAACAGTAGGCCTGGGCTTTACAGTCTCTTGCTTATTGAGAATGTGGTAGCAGCTGAGTAGATGTAATTCCTCTTATCTCCTTCTGACGGACTGTTTTTGAATCAGGTGGATCCAGCAGTGACCCCTATTCTACAATAAGTCAGGCGTGTTTCTGGATCTCTACACATGCTCCTTTCATTGATGTATATCCCAGTATATTGTTCATGACAGAGCATGGGCCTTTGATGATGCAGAGCCTTGTTCAATTCCCCCCTGTCATGTATTTGTGTCTAATCCCTTGTTGAATGCCAGTTGTAATCTGTTACAATTTGCCTGCTGCTGTTTGAAATGTTTCTCAGTAATCTCCTGGGTTTAGAATGAGAAATAAGCCTGGTACCCGGCTGGATAAGGGGGTCAGGTGCAATCTGGGCCAGTGTCGTTTCCCAGATGTCTGAGGCTTTGTGGGGCTTTGGCCCTGTCTGTTCCCTCTTCCATCAGCTCTACTACTGTCTACTGATGTCTTCTCTTGCTCTCTCTTTCTCTGTTTCTCTCTCTCACGTCTGCTTTGTGAATGACGAGCCGCCACTAAAGCCTGATTCATCCTGATCTGAGTGTCATTGCACCGGAGGTTCGGAGCGAAGGCACAGGACAACGTCCCGCCATTCCAAGGACTTAGTTTACTCTGTTGACATTGTCGGGACTTTTATCAATTTAGATGTTTGCCCAGCAGTTGAGCTCAAGCTCCCCAAGAGTCCGATTAAATTGGATCCACAGTTTTGCCATCAAACAGAAATATGAAAGGATGTGCGTTTCACGGCTGCTTGAAGGCTGTACGAAAGTCTCACAAGGCTTGTAAGTAGATTGAGTGTTAACATGTCCGTTGATCTCCTTAGTTTATTAATAGTAATTGTAAGATGAAAAAAAACTATTTTTTTCGTGTTACTGGTCATGGGTTTGTCTCCTAAATATAAACATGAGCAGCTCCCACTCAACCCAGTCTAAGATCTTCTCTGTCCTGGTACCCCGATGGTGGAATCAGCTTCACCCTGAAACTAGGACCGCAGAGTCCCTGCCCATCTACCCAAAAACATTTGAAACCCTACATCGTATATAATCCCACAGCAACCCCCTCACCCCTTCCCTTGCCTTCTGTGAAGTAAGACTTGTTTCTCCTCTGTTAGCACTGACTACTGATACCTAGTAAAACATATACTGTATGTCTCTCTGATACGAGTGTCTGCTAAATGACTCAAATGTACATGAATATACCCAAATACTCACTTTTGTGCCATGGCATAGAGGCCTGATCTAGCAAAGATTGTGTGTGTGGAGTTTTATTTTAAAAAATGATCTTATTGTTGCATTTACTGCATTTATCGCTGTCCGTGATTCCTTGTGAAGCCTGGGGGAAGCGATATTTTGCCTTGGAAATACATGTGCTATGTGACTCACTGATTCTATCAATGTCAGTGTCAAAAAGTATCATGTCCCCCCCCCCTACCAAATTCCCCACTTATCTCTGATATTTCCCTCAAAAGAAAGAATCCCCTAGAGTGTTGGAAACGTCAGTGGTGGTCGGTGCCGATTAGTAAGGACAATCATTGTTTTATGAGCAGGACCTTTTACAGAATAATATGAGCTCAATATAACATCGATAGGTTTAGGCTACTACATGATTCTCAAATGTTCCGTTTACCCATCACAACCTAGCCTAAGAATGAAAGTTCCCAAGATAGTAGCGCAGGTCGAGTAATCAAGGTGACAGACAGTGAGACATTCAATTCCGCCTTGCACACTCTGGCCTGTATCTAGCGTGTAATCATTAGTCCAAACAGTTGCAAACAAATGTTTCTGTTGGACAAATTCAGGCACGTTTATCCTCGTTTCGTTCTGTTTGCTTCCGTTTAAGAAACGTTTTAACAGAATCGGCAGAATGAATACACCCCTGATCACACGCAAACACTTTCATAGCGGCCACATTTCACCTTTATTTAACCAGGTAGGTTAGTTAAGAACAAGTTCTCATTTACAACTGCAACCTGGCCAAGATAAAGCAAAGCAGTGTGACACAAACAACAACACAGAGTTACACATGGAAAGGCGGCCAAATAGGTGTACAATGACCACTTTGCTCATTGTGTAATTCTTTATCACATCTACACACTTTATCCCTTTTCCCTTCGCTTGTGGACTTCAGTGCTCAACACAACAGCTGTTTGTGACCAGGGAAAAAAAATTATAAGCCAAACCTTCATACCATAACCGCTACAGACAGCCTACATCGTTGTCACCATATTAGCTAACGTCATAGTCAACATAGCGACTAGAACTAACGCATTAGTAAACCCGCTACAGTGTACAGTAGGGCAAGCAGTTTAGCATTTGCCCAGGTTAGGGGCGCCGTATTGGGGGGAGGACGGAGGAAGGAGAGTAGCTGTCCTCCAGCTACACCATGGTGCTACCCCAGAGAGTGCTGTTGAGGCTACTGCAGACCATTGCAAAACAGTGTGTTTTAATCAATTATTTTGGTGACGTGAATATATTTAGTATTGTTTTATCTAAAAAGAACACTTTAATGTTTCACAATTTCTATTTTATGAAATTCACTGAGGAGGATGGACCTCCTCTACCTCCACTGAGGAGCCTCCACTGGTAAACAGTGAAGAACTGTAAACGGTGTTCAGAAAGTATTGGTGTAGTTTACACCACCAGTACATATCACTGTAAATCCATGACGGGGTGCAAGTGCATACTTTGGGGGAAGTGTGGAGAATCAGGATGCAGCTTCTTAGATAATCAGGCTTTTCCTAGCTAAATAGTTTGGATGCTGAAGCAACAGATCGAGATTGCAAACGTTTGTATTAAAGTGTGGTATTCTTTAACATAAGTAGCGAACTAGGTTTTGAAGTTCTGCTTCTGCTGTTCTAAGGCATAACAGGCTACTGACAGTGTTGCAATACCAGCAGTTGTCTTTTTAATATTCATAGGCTACTGATATTTTGACAGCTCAACTTTAGTTTGTTTTGAGTCATGTATTGACCTGGCAGAACCTGGGCCTTCGTGAGTATATGGCTCACTGATTGGATTACATTGACACTTTTTGTGTGTGTGTGTTTGTTCCATAGAGAATGATAGAGGCCTCTAGTGGCCAAAATGACTTTTTAGCATGGGCAGCGCCATTGAGGGTTTCCGCTGTATTAAATGTTTGGATTCCTACGGGAATCCTACGGGTTGTAGCCTCAATGGCGCTTCCCATTCTGTCACAGACACTATAATGGCACAGATATAAAAATGAGTCCTCTATCTATCTCTATGGTTTGTTCAAGCAGCAACCATTTGTGCATTCTGTCTCGTGGACAAAGAAGCTACAAATTGTGTCTTTAAGTCTGATACCAGAACATTGCACTGTATTCCTCCAAGAGTGTATCGACATATTCAACACAGTGTTTTGTGGAAATTCTCAATCCACCCTTGAGCCTCAACAAAACTGACCACAATCTCTGTTTTTTGATTCAAGACAACATCATCACAATAGGCTTTATCAACGTTAGAAGTTGTTTTTGTTTTTTCATGTAGACCCAATTCATTATGCTTAATACAAATGGGTTCACACTTTAACTAGCCTTGAAAAAGCCACAATAGTCAATTCCATTTGCTATAGCAACCACTTGTGGAAAGGGGCCCTGCGAATCGAATAGGTCATAGATTAGACCCAGAGTAATTTAGCATATTAACCTCATAATTATGAAAAATATATACGTTATGGTGAGGAGAAAAATAATTCCAAGTTGGCTTTTTATACATAACCACAAAACTTGTTTTTGTTGGAAGTTCTCAGACCTCTATCGATCTTTTGATCTTTTGATACCACGAGGAGTCACAATCCCCTTTCATAAAATAATTTTTATGAAAGAATAGTTAGGATATATGGAGAGAGGGAGATAGTGATAGAAGGGCACAGACCAGAGTCATCATTTGCAATTACGCTTGTGGTGTATTTCTGTACATTTTCTTGTTGGACAATGTAGCATCCAAATGTGTAATTGTTGATGGTGAACAATATGGTTATCCAAATCTGAGATGGGTGGAGTAAATTGTTTTACTCTCTGTTTGGTTATATAACACAGGAAGTAAGCATTTGCCAGTTATCTTAAGTTCTGTAAATGTTGGTGTTCTGAGTGGTATACTACGAAGTAAACTAGATCAAATGAGGCTTTTATAAAGCTAGGTCAGCTTCACCTTGCAGATCAGGCTTCAACTGTACTATGATGGTGGATATTGCTCATCCGCCTGCCCCCAACTCTAGTAGGCTTGTAACTGTGCATTCATGTCGCGCATGGCTAGTCGAATGCCAGACTCTTCATTGAGACAATGCTGAAACATCAATCCATGGGCGAGTCAGTGACACATTTTAATTTGTGCTGAAATCAAAATGAAAAAAAAAGGTTTCTTGCAAATTGAAATAGACTTTTAGAAGTGCTATCTTTATTTCATGACTTATCATTTATGCAGTCTTTGGTGTGCTTACCAATGCACAAGCACCTTTTTCCCCACTGCTATCGCTGTAACGGCTTTCCTCCTGGGAAGGAGAGGCGGACCAAAATGCAGCGTTGTTATAGTTCATGGTTTTTTTATAATAGGAAAACTCAACATGAACATATTACAAAACAATAAACGTGGCACAACCGAAACAGCTCTATCTGGTGCAACAAACACAAAGACAGGAAACAACCACCCACAAAACCCAACACAAAACAGGCTACCTAAATATGGTTCCCAATCAGAGACAATGACTAATACCGGCCTCTGATTGAGAACCATATCAGGCCCAAACACAGAAACAGACAAACTAGACATCCAACATAGAAGGCCCACTCAGATCACACCCTGAACAAACAAAACATAGAAACATACAAAGCAAACTATGGTCAAGGTGTGACAATCGCTCCTTCTCCTATCTGTGGAACAGCTTATTGCGTTGTGGCCATAGGCATACAATCCATAGAGTTTTGGAACCTCTAACCCTGGCAATTTGACTGTTAAACTCATGTGTACACTAGCCATGGCTGCCAGTCTTAAGGGAGATATCCCTATTTTTCTCTCACATCGTGGAAGCTTGGCTTATTACAACACCAGTTAGGCTATTTTCAAACAAACAACTCAAACAACCTCTGGGAGATGCCTACAGACAGAGAGAGAGAGGAAGTGTTGTGGTCTGGGACCAGACCTCTGTGTAATCCAGCTGCCACATTTCGCCCATTACTGCCTAGACAACGGATATTTACGTTTGCACAGACGGCATAGTGTTGGCAGTGGCTGATGCAGCAGAGGCTGGAGATGACACCCGGGAGTACCGGCATGCTGTCTACACAGTTTGTGATGTGGCAGCTTTGTTCCCTTGGTGCAGGGAACCGAGTTGTCATCCCCAGTCTCTGTGTTTGGAGAATCAGGGACACTACTTTCCCTGATCCCCATTCACAGTACACTGGGTTCCACCCTGGGAGCTAGGATTCTCAAAGTGTTTGGCATGATGACATACTAACGTTATGCCCAAAGAGTATCCGTTGCCAGACACTTATTGGCATGACATTAATATGGCATCATGTCACTTGCTGTGAACAGAACACAAGCTCTCCCTCAGTTTGCATTTTCAACACAAACACCTGCCAGGTGCATCTTCAAGACATCAAGAACCTTCTTACTGGGCACACCATGTCATATCAAAGATTCTAAAGGTTGTTTATTTCTCTCCCAAAAGTGTCATCACTGCACTTTCTCCCGACACAACAAAGTTTAAATGGGAAAATGTCAGATTTTATTTATACATCTGAAAGTGTTCTTGAATAAATCATATTTTTACATGAGTTTGTTTGCATATTAGCTTTTTTTGGATATAAAGTTTAAAAATGCACTATTTTACACATTTTAGACACTTGTCTATATTGAAAATTGGTTTCCATTAACATAATTGTACGGTTAAAATATCACCCCACCAATGACTTGTGCCAGGTCTATGCAGGTAAATTGGTTCTAGAATTTTACAGAAAATACCATATTAAGAATTTTGCTTAAATTCATCAAGAAAAGGTTAGCTTATAACAGTGGCAATTCTAGGTATTGTGGCATATTTTGGTTAAACTTCCATCACATGTACAGTGCACTCTTCTATCACATGTACAGCTGATTCTCAAGATCTTGCAAACTAATGAGATGCTATTGAGCCCACACTACTAAACTGTCTGAGCCAAGGACTACATGCTTTCTGGGAAATTTTGATTAGGCAGTGGCTTGCGAAAGTATCACCCCCTTTGCATTTTTCCTATTTTGTAGCCTTACAACCTGGAATTAAAATAGATTTTGGGGGGGTTGTATCATTTGATGTACACAACATACCTAACACTTTGAAGATGCAAAATATTTTCATTGTGAATCAAACAAGAATTAAGACAAAAAAAACTGAACTTGAGCGTGCATAAACTATTCACCCCCCGAAGCCAATACTTTGTAGAGCCACCTTTTCTCTTAGGGTATGTCTCTATAAGCTTGGCACATCTAGCCACTGGGATTTTTGCCCAATCTTCAAGGTAAAACTACTCCAGCTCCTTCAAGTTGGATGGGTTACGCTGGTGTACAGCCATTTTTAAGTCATACCACAGATTCTCAATTGAATTGAGGTCTGGGCTTAGACTAGGCCATTCCAAGACATGTAAATGTTTCCCCTTAAACCACTTGAGTGTTGCTTTAGCAGTATGCTTATGGTCATTGTCCTGCTGGAAGGTGAACCTCCGTCCCAGTCTCAAATCTCTGGAAGACTGAAACAGGTTTCCCTCAAGAATATCCGTGTATTTAGCGCCATCCACCATTCCTTCAATTCTGACCAGTTTCCCAGTCCCTGCCGATGAAAACGTCCCCACAGCATGATGCTGCCACCACCATGCTTCACTGTGGGGATGGTGTTCTCAGGGTGATGGGGGGTGTTGGGTTTGCGCCAGACATAGCATTTCCCTTAATGGCCAAAAATCTACATTTGTGTCTCATTTGACAGAGTACCTTCTTCTATATGTTTGGTGAGTCTCTCACATGCCTTTTGGGGAACACCAAATGTGTTTGCTTATTTTTTTCTTAAAGCAATGGCTTTTTTCTGGCAACTCTTCCATATAGCCCAGCTCTGTGGAGTGTACGGCTTAGTGGTCCTATGAACAGATACTCCAATCTCTGCTGTGGAGCTTTGTAGCTCTTTCAGGGTTATCTTTGGTCTCTTTGTTGCCTCTCTGGTTAATGCCCTCCTTGCCTGGTCTGTGAGTTTTGGTGGGCGGCACTCTCTTGGCAGGTTTGTTGTTGTGCCATATTCTTTCCATTTTTAATAATGGATTTAATGGTGCACCGTGGGATGTTCAATGTTTCTGATATTTTTTTTATAACCCAACCCTGATCTGTACTTCTCCACAACTTTGTCCCTGACCTGTTTGGAGTGCTCGTTGGTCTTCATGGTGCCGCTTGCTTGGTGGTGCCCCTTGCTTTGTGGTGTTGCAGACTATGGGGCCTCTCAGAACAGGTGTACAGTGGGGAGAACAAGTATTTGATACACTGCCGATTTTGCAGGTTTTCCTACTTACAAAGCATGTAGAGGTCTGTCATTTTTATCATAGGTACACTTCAACTGTGAGAGACGGAATCTAAAACAAAAATCCAGAAAATCACACAATTCCTGACATTTAATCCTAGTAAAAATCCCTGTCTTAGGTCAGTTAGGATCACCACTTTATTTTAAGAATGTGAAATGTCAGAATAATAGTAGAGAGAATTTTCAGCTTTTATTTCTTTCATCACATTCCCAGTGGATCAGAAGTTTGCATACACTCAATTAGTATTTGGTACCATTGCCTTTAAATTGTTTAACCTGGATCAAACATTTCGGGTAGCCTTCCACAAGCTTCCCACAATAAGTTGGGTTAATGTTGGCCCATTCCTCCTGACAGAGCTGGTGTAGGTAACTGAGTCAGTTTTGCAGGCCTCCTTGCTCGCACACGCTTTTTCAGTTCTGCCCACACATTTTCTATGGCATTGAGGGCTTTGTGATGGCCACTACCAATACCTTGACTTTGTTGTCCTTAAGCCATTTTGCCACAACTTTGGAAGTATGCTTGGGGTCATTGGGCATTTGGAAGACCCATTTGTGACCAAGCTTTAACTTCCTGAGTGATGTCTTGAGATGTTGCTTCAATAGATCCACATAATTGTCCTCCCTCATGATACCATCTGTTTTGTGAAGTGCACCAGTCCCTCCTGCTGAAAAGCACCCCCACAACATGATGCTGCCACCCCGTGCTTCACAATTGGGATGGTGTTCTTCAGGCTTGCAAGCCTCTCCCTCTTTTTCCTCCTAACATAACAATGGTCATTATGGCCAAACAGTTTCATCAGAGGACATTTCTCAGAAAAGTATGATCTTTGTCCCCATGTGCAATTGCAAACCGTAGTCTGGCTTTTTTATGGTGGTTTTGGAGCATTGGCATCGTCTTTGCTGAGCGGCCTTTCAGGTTATGTCGATATAGGACTCGTTTTACTGTGGATATAGATACTTTTGTACCTGTTTGTACCATCTTCACAAGGTCCTTTGCTGTTGTTTTGGGATTGATTTGCACTTTTCACACCAAAGTACTTTCATCTCTAGGAGACAGAACTCGTCTCCTTCCTGAGCGGTATGATGGCTGTGTGGTCTCATGGTGTTTATACTTGAGTACTATTGTTTGTACAGATGAGCATGGTACCTTCAGGCATTTGGAAATTGCTCCCAAGTATTAACCAGACTTGTGGAGGTCTACAATTTTTCCCATGATGTCAAGCAAAGAGGCACTGAGTTGGATGGTAAGGCCTTGAAATACATTAAAAAACATGAGCTGGCGCACACCCAGAATAATAGTTTGTGTAGAGGTGCTGACTAACGGCAATAAACTATAAATCAAAATCAAGAAAGTCGCACACTCCTTGTACAATCTCCCAGCAATTTAATGCGTATTTACCAATGTTTCGGCATCACTGTGCCTTCCTCAGGGAAAGAGGCACTGAGTTTGAAGGTAGGCCTTGAAATACATCCACAGGTACACCTGCAATTGACTCAAATTATGTCAATTAGCCTATCTGTCACGTTCTTTCAAAATCGAACCCAGAAGCAGACCAGGACAAGGAGAGTAAAGAAGGTGAGTAATTTCTTTACAAGTGAATGGGTAGATATATCCAGGTGGCGTAGCGGGCAGCGGTGGTGAGTTGATGGGAGTAAATAGGTGGATCCAATGGGGTAGCGGAGTCCTCCGACGACCAGGTGGGAATGGGGTAAATGATCCGGGTGAGTAACTGAAGACAGAACAAACGGAGGTAAGTTTAAGGCAAGCAATACGTAAAAACCAACAAAACAAATTCTATCCGACTTGAGGCTGATACTATGGCACAACATACTGTTCATGGCTAACGATCCGGCAGGGAATGGATGTCAGGTCCGGGCTTATGAAGAGGAGAGATGATGATCAGGACCAGGTGTGCAGATAGCTGATGGGATACAGGTGCGGGTCATCAGAACTCCCAACTGGCTACATTGCCCGGCAACCAGACAGGGTGCATTCCAGGACGCCGGAAAAAAACACTCCAGGACAGAACACAGGCAAAAAACAGACTCAGGAAACGGGATTCGTGACACTACCAGAAGCTTCTAAATCCATTATATCTAAGCTGTATAAAGGCACAGTCAATTTAGTAAATATACATTTCTGACCCACTGGAATTGTGATACAGTGAATGATAAGTGAAATAATCTGTCTGTAAACAATTGTTGTAAAAATAACTTGCGTCATGCACGAAGTGGATGTCCGAACCGACTTGCCAAAACTATAGTTTGTTAACAAGATATTTGTGGAGTGGTTAAAAAACAAGTTTTAATGACTCCAACCTAAGTGTATGTAAACTTCCGACTTCAACTGAATACCACGGGTATGACAAAACATGTGCATCTCATGCTACATCTGTACTGCTCTAATAACGTTGGTAACCTGTTTACAATAACAATATGGCACCTCAGGGGGTTGTGGTAAATGGACAAATTACCAGGGCTAAGGGCTGTATCCATAAGAACAGCCCTTAGCCGTGGTATATTGTCTCTTCCTGGAGCTGGCCGTATGGTCAAACTGAGCAGGGAAGTGACCAAGAACCCGATGGTCACTCTGATAGAGCTCTAGAGTTCCTCTGTGGTAATGGGAGAACCTTCCAGATCGACAACCATCTCTGCAGCACTCCACCAATCAGGCCTTTATGGTAGAGTGGCCAGATGGAAGCCACTCCTCAGTAAAAGGCACATGACAGCCCGCTTGGAGTTTGCTAAAAGGCACCTAAAAGACTCTCAGACGATGAAACAACATTCTCTGGTCTGATGAAACTAAGATTGACCTCTTTGGCCTTAATGCCAAGCGTCACGTCTAGAGAGAACCTGGCACCATCCCTACAGTGAAGCATGGTGGTGGCAGCATCATGCAGTGGGGATGTTTTTCAGCGGCAGGGAGACTCGTCTCGATGAATGGAGCAAAGTAGAGAGATCCTTGATGAAGACCTGGTCAGGACCTCAGACTGGGGCGAAGGTTCACCTTCCAACAGGACAACGACCCTAAGCACACAGACAAGACAATGCAGGAGTGGCTTCGGGACAAGTCTCTGAATGTCCTTGAGTGGCCCTGCCAAAGGACGGACGTAAACCCGATCCAACATCTGTGGAGAGACCTGAAAATCGCTGTGCAGCGACACTCACTCCCCACCTGACAGAGCTTGAGAGGATCTGCAGAGAAGAATGGGAGGATCTTCCCAAATACAGTCGTGGCCAAAGTTTCCTGCTTCAGTGTCTTTAGATATTTTTGTGAGATGTTACTA
Organism: Oncorhynchus nerka; assembly: GCF_034236695.1. Taxonomy (NCBI): domain Eukaryota; kingdom Metazoa; phylum Chordata; class Actinopteri; order Salmoniformes; family Salmonidae; genus Oncorhynchus; species Oncorhynchus nerka. The sequence continues at coordinate 48,403,634 of NC_088415.1, read as the reverse complement.
TGGAATACTGAATTATAATGACAGGCATTTCATAAGTGTCAATGGCTTAAATTGACAATTACATGAAGTTGATGAAAATAGTCAATATTTGCAGTGCTGTCCCTTCTTTTTCAAGACCTCTGCAATCTGCCCTGGCATGCTGTCAATTAACTTCTGGGCCACATCCTGACTGATGGCAGCCCATTCTTGCATGATTAATGCTTGGGGTTTGTCAGAATTTGTGGGTTTTTGTTTGTCCACCCGCTTCTTGAGGATTGACCATAAATTCTCAATGGGATTAAGGTCTGGGGAGTTTCCTGGCCATGGACCCAAAATATTGATGTGTTGTTCCCCGAGCCACTTAGTTATCACTTTTGCCTTATGGCAAGGTGCTCCATCATGGAAAAGGCATTGTTCGTCACCAAACTGTTCCTGGATGGTTGGGAGAAGTTGCTCTCAGAGGATGTGTTGGTACCATTCTTTATTCATGGCTGTGTTCTTAGGCAAAATTGTGAGTGAGCCCACTCCCTTGGCTGAGAAGCAACCTCACACATGAATGGTCTCAGGATGCTTTACTGTTGGCATGACACAGGACTGAAGGTAGCACTCATCTTGTCTTCTCCGGACAAGCTTTTTTACGGATGCCCCAAACAATCGGAAAAGGGGATTCATCAGAGAAAATGACTTTACCCCAGTCCTCAGCAGTCCAATCCCTGTACCTTTTGCAGAATATCAGTCTGTCCCTGATGTTTTTCCTGGAGAGAAGTGGCTTCTTTGCTGCCCTTCTAGACTCCAGGCCATCCTCCAAAAGTCTTTGCCTCACTAGGCGTGCAGATACACTCACACCTGCCTGCTGCCATTCCTGAGCAAGCTCTGTACTGGTGGTGCCCAGATCCCGCAGCTGAATCAACTTTAGGAAACGGTCCTGCGCTTGCTGGACTTTCTTGGGCGCCTTGAAGCCTTCTTCACAACAATTGAACTGCTCTCCTTGAAGTTCTTGATCATCTGAGAAATGGTTGATTTAAGTGCAATCTTACTGGCAGCAATATCCTTGCCTGTGAAGCCCTTTTTGTGCAAAGCAATGATGACGGCACCTGTTTCCTTGCAGGTAATCATGGTTGACAGAGGAAGAACAATTATTTCAAGCACCACCCTCCTTTTGAAACTTCCAGTCTGTTATTCGAACTCAATCAGCATGAGAGAGTGATCTCCAGTCTTGTCCTCGTCAACACTCACACCTGTGTTAACGAGATAATCACTGAGAATCACTGACATGATGTCAGCTGGTCCTTTTGTGGCAGGGCTGAAATGCAGTGGAAATGTTTTAGGATTCAATTCATTTGCATGGCAAAGAGGGACTTTGCAATTAATTGCAATTCATCTGATCACACTTCATAACATTCTGGAGTATATGCAAATTGCCATCATACAAACTGAGGCAGCAGACTTTGTGAAAATTAATATTTGTGTCATTCTCAAAACTTTTGGCCACGACTGTACAGGTTTGGCAAACTTGTAGTGTCATAGCCAAGAATATTCAAGGCTGTGATCAGTGCCAAAGGTGCTTCAACAAAGTACATGTACAAAGTAAAGGGTCTGAATCCTTTTGTCTTTCATACATTTGCAACAAAATTCTAAACGTATTTCTGCTATTCCATTACGTGGTATTGTGTTGATTGATGAGAAAAAACAACAATTTAATCCATTTTAGATTAAGGCTGTACCGTAAACAAAATGTGGAAAAAGTCAATACTTTCCAAATGTACTTTGTAATGGTAAATTATAAATACAAACAACAAAAGTAAATACACTAGCATATCACAAATATTAAGAACAGTCTTACATTAGGTCATTGACCTCTTCATTTACTTCTAGGGTCTCTTCGGAGATGCTAATATTCATCAGGATAAATAGAAGTGATAGAACATTACAAAAAAATAAATTCACTGAATAAGATCTGTACAATTTTGGCAATACACATATAGGGTGATAATGTCTTGGAATAGTTAACGGAAAAAACCTTGTTGCCTGTTTTCGCCTTTTGTTGCCTCTATGGTGCTCCCATCTAGTTCAACAACTCCAGGTTACTTCAGAAACTCATCCCCCCTTTAGAAAAGACAGTTGGTTATACTCTAAGAATATAGTATCTTCATTACTGGCAAACATTTTGACTACTAGAGAGTGAGACATGACAGTAGCAGAGAGATAAACCTACACATAGGCTATTTAAAGAAGGCAGGCTCAAAGAGAGGTACACAGAAACCAACCATAAATGATGCACACAAAGTTCACACTACCCATCATTGAAGGGAATAGGAAAAAGGTATCTAGCTATTCTCCTACTGAAATGAAGCATGTGTTCTTTGCTATCTGACAGTGCGGTGCTGGATGCCACTCCAATGCTTGATAAAGCAGGCAGAGGTAACACTTCCCTTGGAGTGGATTGTGGTGGGGCCTTTTCATAACTAGAACATGAGAAATTACATTTTTATTTCACTCATGTCCCATTATTATATCACATATCTAGCTAGTGAGCTTACTTGTCAACTCTCTACCAAGCTACATAATGTTAACTAGCTAGCTAGCATTGTTTCAGTAATGTTCTGTAATAGCGATAGTCACTTGGAAGTCTCAAAAAGACGAGGCAACTATACTGCCGAGCACCATTACAGCTACTTTCGTTACAGCCAAGCGCCATTAGAGAAATGCACAATAAATGTTAGCTAGCCATCAACACACAACAACAAAAATTCAGCTATGTAAATGTAAATAGGTTCTAAATGATCATGACTATCAAATACACATGTTTATGTCAATATCCTGACAGGTCTTAGATCATAAATACCATGTACACCTTAGTAATTTATCAAGACAGCCATATAATTTAGATAGCATAAAGCTAACCCAGATTCTCCATTCATAGCTAACACTAGCTAGCTCCTGTAGCTGATGCAACATCTTGGTAACGTTATCTGTCAAGCAGAAAACAGGCCATCTCTCCATCAGACTTCAGCCCTTTTAGGGCCATAACTTATCTCCAGCGATTCAAATTGTTACCGATATTTACTCTGGTTTTTCCCTAAGCCTCATCATTTTGTCGCTTGGCTAAACGTTTGCCACCCGTATCTGCAACCAGTGCTGGGCTGGACCCTTACAAAAACATCTACATAATGCTCTTTTAACTTGAATGGGAACTGCCATCTATGGATTAAATGTCTGTGGTTGGTTGTCAGTTGGCTGTCAGTTTGCATTTTGCAAATTTCAAAATAGAATTGCGTGAAAAATGTACAATTTGTAAAACAAAACAAATCACTAATTGTGTAATACTTTTTTAAACAAATGTACACAAAAAACATTTGATTAATAAAATATTGAATCAGTCATCTTCCTCAAATGACTGAATTAACAAGGGGATGACAATCTTTGCAAGAGGAAGCAAATCTGATTTTATTGGTCCTTAACCTACATCTCAGATACTTCATTCAAGATAAATGGAGTTAACTTGGCCCAGAGCAGGCTAAAAGGTGAGCCACATTTGTTGACCAAAGTTACTTAGCTAACTACTCAAACCTCATTTGTAGTTTTGGGCTCTGCTCTCCAAAAGGTTAACTCTTATGGTTTATGTATTTCTGACTAGTGTCACCAAACTGGATATTTTACTGGGAAATGATTGATTGATTGATGAGTGAGCTCCTGGAGGGGCCCCTGTTTCTTTTTAGCCCAGCAGTAACACACCTGATTCAACTGGTTGATCATTTGAATCAGGTACATTGAGAAACACTGTTTCTGGCGCAGTGACTCTGGATTTGGCGTTTGTGCTCAACTATTCTCTCTCTCTCTGTTCTTCCAGGTGGTTCCACCCCAACATCACCGGAATCGAGGCAGAACAGCTCCTCTTGACCCGGGGGGTCCATGGCAGTTTCCTAGCCCGGCCGAGCAAGAGCAACCCGGGAGATTTTACTCTCTCTATCAGGTAGGGGCCTCCATGTTCCCAGCTAACAAATGTTGGTTCCAATAACAATCTGGTTAAGTTATTTGTCAAATAACCAAGGGAGAACCTTTAGGTAATGGTTCGTGAATGTTCTGTGTTAGCATGGTTCTCTGCTAGTGCTTTAGTCCACCGCTTTAGCCTAGCTCTTTATCCTAGCGTTAGCGGCCCATGCTCCACAACATTGTCCCTGGTGTAAGTTAATCATTCAGAGCAAATTGTCTTGTGAGTCAAGCCTCAAGAAATGGGAAATGATCGCTTCCCAGTAAGCAAGCTAGCGAGAGAGCAAGAGCCTTGCCTTTGGGTGAACAGTCACAGCATGTGGGAGTTCAAGCTTGAAATATGCGTAGTTTGTTATTCTCCCACGTTTCTACGAAATGGAAAATGTTTGTTTCCCACCTCGGTTGAAAAGAAAGCGAGAACTGGACGTAAATAGCCTTTCACAAGAATTGACTTACACCACTGACCCCATGTATGAAATCATCAGGTCTAACCCTGTCTCATGACATTACATTTCACTGAATTATGAACAGTGAGCTCTGTAGTTGGAGAGATACAAAAGAGAAACATGGAGTTCTGGTAAACAGCAGGCCTCTGTGATTTCCTGTAGCGCCAGGATAGAGAGTGCCTCTGCATTGGCAACGGAAGCTTTTAAGAGGCTTATCAGTCAGACGAGCTCATGGAAAAGGTCCAGCATCGTCCTTTAGCTCACTCTCTTTAGCAAAGGTTGGCTTGAGTAGCGAGGGAGAGAGGAGTGTGTGTGTTAGAGAGAGGGGGGGGTGTATGTAGGGTAGAGGGAAAGGGGGATACAAATGAATGCATTCAACTGAAATGTGTCTTCTGCATTTAACCCAACCCCTCTGAATCAGAGAGGTGCGGGGGCTGCCGTAATCGACATCCATGTCTTTGGCGCCCGGGGAGCAGTGGGTTAAGGCAGGAGACAGATTTTTACCTTGTCTGCTCAGGGATTCGATCAAGCAACCTTGAAGGTGAATGAAGGTTGTTAGGCTGGTAACAGCAGTGAGTGTGGCAGCCATGCCAGTCCAGGCAGTAGCTCTTAATAACATCAAGGCCGGGGGCCCATGTCGAGGTCTGACCCTGCATGCCCCTGGTGTTATGTGGCTTTGTGGTGACTGAGGGCTGCCTAACTGCCTGTGTGTTTTTGCAGTCACCAGGCTAAATGACATGTATTTGTTGTTCTTCAGACCACAGGGCCTGTGGCTAAACTATAGTGCAGGCTAACAGCAGCCCTCCCTCACCCCCACTCCACCACCTTCCTGTGGGCTGTGTGATTTCTGCCCCCCCATGGTACGGTAAGGTGAGTTTGGACTAGCTTGGTGGGGGGAAGGAGGAAGTAGTTAGAATAGTGCTATCTAGAGCATTGACATCTTTATTTTGTGTCTGCACTGTTTTGCTGTTGAAAGTAGGCTACGTACCAACATGAATGCATAAGAGTTTATTTCTTTGCTTACGGTGAGAAATACAAAAAGCTTATTCAGCTTTCATGAGCTGATGAGAGTTATGCTTTACACTTACTCACTTACACTTTTCTTTGCGACTATTCAGCTATGTCTTGCCTATTCACCAAGGACCCAATTCCGACCCGAGTTTAGCGTGCGTAAATGGAACGTTAGGAAATGTTTATGCATTTTTCTCCGAGTATTCTGACCTTGAACTTAAGCAATGGAACTTAAGCAATGGAATAGCGTGCTATTCACCTGATATTCATTTTGGGTGGCGATCGAATAAATGAAGGTGTGGCGGAGGTGTGTCTAGCAAGATACGCCGTATTCTGACATTGATTTACAGTAATTCCTAATTTCAGCACCGTTACGCGTGAGGAAACTATGAATAAGGTCCAGCGAACCTGTCGGCATCTACTTTATTTTTTCCGATAGAAATAACCCCATTCTCATTGCACTGTAATTTACAACTTGATAATAGCTATTGATAACAGCTAGGGAAATTAGTAATCTGTTTGGAATTGTAAATATAAGTGACACTTGTTTTAGATATATTTGCCTTATAAATCACAGGAGGCAAATGATAAACCAGTCATATGTAATTGTATTAACTTTCCCACAGTAAGGTTTTTTGAAATGTTGTTCGATTCTGCCGAATTTAAATTGTTAAATTGCCTTTTCACTTGCAGGGATCGGCACTCTCAATTGTCTTAATTATAGGCCACCCCGACATTCTCTGTTTACTATTTCTATCATGTTAAATATTAGCTACTATCAGTATCGACCGTCACCAGGCCTAATAACAACCCATATTCAACCGCCAATGTATTGCTAGTTCCCTTTAGTTAGTATAGCCTATGTTATCATTCCATTTCATTGCATTGTTTTGTTTACCTTCATTTGCTTTCTCTGTGAATTCTGTCATGGCCATGTGGTTGTTGCTCAGGATCATTAGTAACAGTTGGTAATACAGAGAAAAGACATGTAGGTTCATTAAATGGTTATGGAGTGGAGCGCAGACTGAGCCGTAACAGTTTGAACCTGATGAATGACACTACTTGGCTGTGTCATCACACAGTTAGTTAGTACAGGCAATAGAGGACAGCCTCCTATTGTAAAATATGCTCCCTATTGTAATTCAATGTAAACTAATCTTCCAACATTACCATGAGTTAAAGATCTGAATGTAGCAATTTTCTGACTGAATCAACCCACAGTTTTCTTTCTTCCGTGTGTAAATGCTAGGCAAACCTGTAAAATACACTATAAAATACACAGTATTTTTAAATCTACCAATTGGTGCAAAAACAGAGACAAATATGCATATATTATAGATGGCTTTCTTTCATTGATCCCTAATATTGTGAACCCGTTCTCTCAATATATTCTATTGAGTCTGATGACAAAATTCAAACTACTAGGTACACCGTATTTGAAGGGATGTCTTTTAAGATACATTTACTGAAAACCCTATTGAATGGAAAAATCTGTTGGCCACCAAGTGGGAAGGTTTTCAGCGGTTAAATGTATTATTCAGTGAACACAAAGGAACCACGCCTGCAAAGCCCGTTACACACCTTCATAAGGTAAGTCTGAATACCAACTACTGAGAAGTGTGTAGGAAATGCGTGTGTAAGAAAGGTGTCATTTAATAAATCGGAATTGGGCCCTAAGCTTGGACCAAGCGGTCTCTTACTTGTATGCTCACACATACTCCCACATCACAGACACTCTCTAGCATTCTCTCACACACACTCATATCACACACACTCTCACACACACACTTATATCACACACACTCTCTCAATCATATATACTCACAAACAATCTCATAACACACACACACACACACACACACACACACACTCAACAGGAGAGTGATTAACATGTCGTTAGTGTTTCTTCTTACCAGCATGTTATTAGGGGGGTCCAGCTTGACTCTCCTTTTAATGGACGCCCTGGTACTCCAATGGGCTGTTATCTCATTCTCCCTGCTTTTCCCTTCGCTTATCTCCCCCTCTCCCTTTCCTGGCCTGGGCAGGGGGCTGGATGGCAGGGGAAGGGGGAGGGGTAAATACATTTTCTGCTAGTAGTGGCCGGAGTAGACCACAATGTGTGGTTAAGTAGACAGTGTGTTCTGTTATGGGAGAGGCCTTGGCAACCATAGCTCTATGCTGCATTTTGAGGGAGTGAGAATTTACACAGCCAAGCATGTAATTGTGAAGCGCATGTACACTGAGTATACGAAAAATTATGAACACCTGCTCTTTCCATGACATAGACTGACCAGGTGGAAGCTATGATCCATTATTGATGTCACTTGTTAAATCCACTTCAATCAGTGTAGATGAAGGGGAGGAGACAGGTTAAATAAAGAAGGAATATATCAAGAATGGTCCACCACCTGAAGGACATCCAGCAAACTTGACAGAAGGGGTGCAAATCAATATTAGGAAGGTATTCCTAATGTTTAGTATACTCTGTGTATGTAATTCTCAGATCAAAAGAAATGCCTTGGTTATTCATTGTTTTCGTTTAGTGAAAATATTTTGGGAACATAGGCCACAACTTTTGTTCTAGTGGTGTGTGTTCTAGTATCATGTTGTGTTTATACATCTCTATGCTCTTAGTCAGAGGAGAGGTTTAGAGGGCATTAGCCGGGACTGTGGATGGATTTTCTCCCCGTATTACGTATGCCATTGCCTCCATTCATTTCCATTAGACATATTTCCATTGCAGTCGGGCTATTTATAGATTCAATCAATTAAATGCATTGGCCAAATTGACCTAACAGAATGTTGATTCATCTCATTTTGATAAGTGGATTGTGTTCTCACTGGATACTATGTAACAGAGACGTGGCCATGGTGGTCTGGTGGTTATTGACTCTGCCCTCGGCACTCACATACAGTGGGGAGAACAAGTATTTGATACACTGCTGATTTTGCAGGTTTTCCTACTTACAAAGCATGTAGAGGTCTGTAATTTTGATCATAGGTACACTTCAACTGTGAGAGATGGAATCTAAAACAAACATCCAGAAAATCATTGCATGGCATAAGTATTTGATCACCTACCAACCAGTAAGATTTCCGCCTCTCACAGACCTGTTAGTTTTTCTTTAAGAAGCCCTCCTGTTCTCCACTCATTACCTGTATTAACTGCACCTGTTTGAACTCATTACCTGTATAAAAGACACCTGTCCACACACTCAATCAAACAGACTCCAACCTCTCCACAATGGCCAAGACCAGAGAGCTGTGTAAGGACATCAGGGATAAAACTGTAGACCTGCACAAGGCTGGGATGGGCCACAGGACAATAGGCAAGCCGCTTGGTGAGAAGGCAACAACTGTTGGCACAATTATTAGAAAATGGAAGAAGTTCAAGATGACGGTCAATCACCCTCGGTCTGGGGCTCCATGCAAGATCTCACCTCGTGGCGCATCAATGATCATGAGGAAGGTGAGGAATCAGCCCAGAACTACACGGCAGGACCTGGTCAATGACCTGAAGAGAGCTGGGACCACAGTCTCAAAGAAAACCATTAGTAACAAACTACGCCGTCATGGATTAAAATCCTGCAGCGCACGCAAGGTCCCCCTGCTCAAACCAGCACATGTCCAGGCCCATCTGAAGTTTGTCAATGACCATCTAGATGATCCAGAGGAGGAATGGGAGAAGGTCATGTGGTCTGATGATACAAAAATAGAGCTTTTTGGTCTAAACTCCACTCGCGCGTTTGGAGGAAGAAGAAGGATGAGTACAACCCCAAGAACACCATCCCAACCGTGAAGCATGGAGGTGGAAACATCATTCTTTGGGGATGCCTTTCTGCAAAGGGGACAGGACAACTGCACCGTATTGAGGGGAGGATGGATGGGGCCATGTATCGCGAGATCTTGGCCAATAACCTCTTTCCAGCATGACAACGACCCGAAACACACAGCCAGGGCAACTAAGGAGTGGCTCTGTAAGAAGCATCTCAAGGTCCTGGAGTTGTCTAGCCAGTTTCCAGACCTGAACCCAATAGAACATCTTTGGAGGGAGCTGAAAGTCCGTATTGCCCAGCGACAGCCACGAAACCTGAAGGATCTGGAGAAGGTCTGTATGGAGGAGTGGGCCAAAATCCCTGCTGCAGTGTGTACAAACCTGGTCGAGAACTACAGGAAACGTAGTTAATTGCAAACAAAGATTTCTGTTCCAAAAAATACAATGTTTTTTTCTGGATTTTTGTTTTAGATTCCATCTCTCACAGTTGTAGTGTACCTATGATAAAAATTACAGACCTCTACAAGTCGGAAAACCTGCAAAATCGGCAGCGTATCAAATACTTGTTCTCCCCACTGTATACTGATATCGACATGTGTTCGAATCTGTCCAAAGGCCTGTGTGATACACACGTTTTAGAGAGATAGGAAGCCAGTAGATAAAAGGAAAGGGTGAAATAGGCACTAAATAGTGTCATTGTGTGTTCTTTCTTCTCGAACCATGGGTGGGCCATTGAAGATTGATGATGACCTAATGTTGCTCCAGATATATTAAAACAAGTGCAGCGGCCTCCATCCTTGTAGTCAGAAGGGCTTGTAGGTAGACAGATCCTTCACACACACATGTTTGTTTTACTATACCTGTGGGGACCAAACAATTGATTGCCATGCAAATCATATTTTCCCTAACCTCTAATTCTACACCTTAACCTAACCCTTTTTCTTGTGGGGACTGTTCTTGTGCCAGAAGCCCCCACATGTGCAATATTCTTTCAAAGGCCAAACCCACTGCTGCTGTGCACGGACAAAGACCTCTATGACCATGGCACCGGTCCAATCCAAGTGCCAATGCCATTTAACAAACTCCAGGTGGTGCTATTGTCAGATGACATGAAAATAGTGGTCGTCGGTCACGCACACCAGCAGTGGGTTTGGCCTTCAAAATAAAAATTCAAATTTTTCAGAAATACCTCATCCCTACTGTAAAACATAGTGTTAGATCTTTGATGTTATGGGGCTATTTTGCTTCTCTTGTTAAGATCAACAGCATCATAAACTTTACCAAGTACCAGGATATGTTTAGCCAAAAACCTGGTTGCCTCTGCTAGGAAACTGAAGCTTGGCCCCAAGTGGATATTCCAGCAAGACAATAACCCCAAGCACACGTCAAAATCCACAAAGAAATTATTTAATTGACCCCCCCCAAAAAAATCAACATTTTTCAATTGCCACCTCAGTCTCCTGACTTGATCCCCATTGAAAACCTGTTGTTTGAATTGAAGAGGACAGTCCATAAACTCAGAGGAAGGATATCAAGGATCTGCAAAGATTCTGTATGGAGGAATGGTCTAAGATCCCTCCCAATGTGTTCTCCAATATCAACACCTTATTTTATAAAAGGCTCAGTGTTGTTATCCAGGAGTACTGAAAACAGGGGATCCAATAATTTTGACCCCTACCTTTTGTAGATATATATATATATAATAATTATATGTATATAATATAATATATATAATAAAATAAATAGAAATATATATTTATTTTATATATATAATAATTATATATATAGATATATATAATAATTATATATAACATAATATATAATAAAATAAATACAAATATATATTTATTTTATATATATAATAATTATATATATATATATATATATATAAAATAATATATATAATAAAATAAATACAAATATAGAGCTCAAATGTTTATTTGAGCTCCATATTTGTATTTATTTTATGCAGACTTTTTTCTCAGCTTTATCAAGGCATCTGAAAAAAGACTCCACTGTATATCCAAAAACAATATTCACATAACTCTGTACAACAGCATTATTTGATTTTGCCCCATGGTCAAAAGCAGCTTTATGAATGCTGTACGGCACAATGATTGTGTGCTATGTCTCCAAGTCTGCAAGAGACCTATCCCATCCGCAGTGTAACATCTAGATGGATGTTTGGCTCAATGCGACGTCATTAATTGTGTTAAACTCCCACAAACAGCATGGTGCAAACACATACACGCACACGCACGCACACACACACACACACACACACACACACACACACACACACACACACACACATACACACACACACACACACACACACACAGTGCAGCCGCCACGGGCCATTAGTAGCCACAGACAGGAAGGCATACTGCTCCACTCAAACATTCATAACACAATTACAGGGAAGGAGAGAATACAGGTTTATAGGAGAGAAAGATGGATGAGAGGGAGGGAAGGAGAGAATGCAGGTTTATAGGAGAGAAAGATGGATGAGAGGGAGGGAAGGAGAGAATGCAGGTTTATAGGAGAGAAAGATGGATGAGAGGGAGGGAAGGAGAGAATGCAGGTTTATAGGAGAGAAAGATGGATGAGAGGGGGGAAGGAGAGAATGCAGGTTTATAGGAGAGAAAGATGGATGAGAGGGAGGGAAGGAGAGAATGCAGGTTTATAGGAGAGAAAGATGGATGAGAGGGAGGGAAGGAGAGAATGCAGGTTTATAGGAGAGAAAGATGGATGAGAGGGAGGGAAGGAGAGAATGCAGGTTTATAGGAGAGAAAGATGGATGAGAGGGAGGGAAGGAGAGAATGCAGGTTTATAGGAGAGAAAGATGGATGAGAGGGAGGGAAGGAGAGAATGCAGGTTTATAGGAGAGAAAGATGGATGAGAGGGAGGGAAGGAGAGAATGCAGGTTTATAGGAGATAAAGATGGATGAGAGGGAGGGAAGGAGAGAATGCAGGTTTATAGGAGAGAAAGATGGATGAGAGGGAGGGAAGGAGAGAATGCAGGTTTATAGGAGAGAAAGATGGATGAGGGGGAGGGAAGGAGAGAATGCACGTTTATAGGAGAGAAAGATGGATGAGAGGGAGGGAAGGAGAGAATGCAGGTTTATAGGGGAGAAAGATGGATGAGAGGGAGGGAAGGAGAGAATGCAGGTTTATAGGAGAGAAAGATGGATGAGAGGGAGGGAAGGAGAGAATGCAGGTTTATAGGAGAGAAAGATGGATGAGAGGGGGGGAAGGAGAGATTGCAGGTTTATAGGAGAGAAAGATGGATGAGAGGGATGGAAGGAGAGAATGCAGGTTTATAGGAGAGAAAGATGGATGAGAGGGGGGGAATAGGATTTGTTCCACTTTATATGACTGTTACTTGATCATCAATTTGCAGAGAGAGGGCTAGCTAATTGCATTAAAGCTAGATATCAGATAGCATAATGTGCAGTTCTGTCACTTTTCTAACTTCCTGAGTTAGATCACTAGCAAAAGCATGATCTTTTTTGTAAAAGTGTGTGGAGTGGGAGTTGTGGTTTGCTGCAGGCTCAAAAACCGACTTCTACATGTGTAGGTGTACTAAGACAAAGTGCATGTTTGTGCATTGGTTCGGCCTTTTGCTGCAGACAAATATTGCTCTGAAATGTTCACTGGAAATGGAAAAAGAAAGTACTATCTTCAACTACGCCTAATTTTTCACTTCTTGTTTCCATGCTGATAAGAATGTTTCGGGATTAGCATGCTATGTGTTTGTGACATTGTGTCTCTTTGTGGCTGTGTATTTTGAAAAGTGTCAGACTGTTTTTTGACCGTATCTGTGCTCCCTGGCCATCTGCATTTAGTGAAAATCAGTTGCTCTCTAATACTCACTCAAAATCAACAGGGTATTATAAAGGAATAATCTCAGAAATTGTAAGGATCGTCGTCGGGAGAAAAAGAGGAGGACCAAGGTGCAGCGTGTTAAGTGTTCAAATTAAAATGGTTTTAATGAACACTGAAGCAAAACAATACACGACAAACGAACAATCCTGAACAGTGCAACAAAACACAGAACAGAAAATGACTTAAATGTAAAATGTAAATGTAAAATAAACACCCACAAAACACAGGTGGAAAAAGGCTACCTAAGTATGATTCTCAATCAGTGCCAACTAACGACACCTGCCTCTGATTGAGAACCATACTAGGCCGAACACAGAAACCAAACATAGAAAAACAAACAGACTGCCCACCCCAACTCACGCCCTGACCATATAAACAAAGACAAAACAAAGGAACTAAGGTCAGAACGTGACAGTACCCCCCCCCCCCCCCCCAACCCCCCAAAGGTGCGGACTCCGGCCGCAAAGCCTGAACCTATAGGGGAGGGTCTGGGTGGGTGTCTGTCCGCGGTGGCGGCTCTGGCGCGGGACGTGGACCACACTTCACCACAGTTTTTGTCCGCCTCCTCAACCGCCCCCGTGACCTCCAACTGGGGACCCTAGCCATGGGTCCTGAATGGACAGGAGATTCCGGCAGCGCTGGACAGGCGGGAGACTCCGGTAGCGCCGGAGTGAAGGACGATTCCGGCATCGCCTGGCTGACTGATGGCTCTGGCGGCTCCTGGCTGGCTGGCGGCTCCTGGCTGGCTGGCGGCTCAGGACAGACGGGAGACTCTGGCGGCGCTGGGCAGGAGGAAGGCTCTGGCGGCGCTGGACAGGCAGGGTCTGGGTGTGCATCTGTCCGCAGTGGCGGCTCTGGCGTGGGACGTGGAACCCACTCCACCTTAGTCTTGGCCCACTTAAACGGAGCCTTTGGAGTGACGACCCTCGCCGCCGACCTCGGACTGGGAATCCTTACAGCGGGCCCCGAATAGACGGGAAACTCCGGCAGCACCTGAGTGAAGGGCGGCTCCGGCGGCTCCGTAGTGACGGGCGTCTCCGGCTGCTCCTGACTGACAGGCGGCTCCGGCGGCTCCTGTCTGACGGGCGGCTCTGGCAGCTCCTGACAGGAGGGAGACTCTGGAAGCGCCGGACAGGCGGGAGAACCTGGAGTGAGGAGACGGAGAGACAGCCTGGTGCGTGGGGCTGCCACAGGACCCACCAGGCTGGGGAGACCTACAGGAGGCCTGGTGCGTGGAGGAGGCACCGGATGGACCGGGCTGTGGGGGAGCACTGGAGCTCTGGTGCATACCACTCGCACCTCTCCTTTAGGCTCAATCCCCACATTCGCACGGCACTGCACCCTCCCAGCTCCCCGGAGACACAGCACGCAGCGCTGACGTAGGATACCCTGGGACGAAACGGCGTACTGGAGACCAAACACGCTGAGCTGGCACAACACGCCCTGGCTGGATGACCACTCTCGCATTGACTGGGGGGCTGGCCTATAGCGCACCGGGCTATGAGCACGTACTGGCGACACTGTGCGCTTGATATCAGGCCAAACACAGAAATACAAAACCTAGAGCAAAAACATAGAATGCCCACCCCAACTCACGCCCTGACCAAACTAAAATAGAGACATAAAAAAGGAACTAAGGTCAGGAAGTGACATTATCAGCTGTTGTCAAACAGGCGTCGGTTTCCAAAGACGATTCTTTTCCTCAGCAGTGTGCAATGAAGTCTACTCGATGAAAAGCGAAATGAGTATGACATCCTGGCATTTAAAGCATATAACATTTCAGAAGTTTCACATACTATAAAACAGGATTTTCTTCCCACATACACAAAATGCCTACTATTTAAAACGCAAGTCCTGGTTTTCTCTGTGTGTGTGCCATACCCACACATACTTTTTTCATACACAAATGACAGACACTGCTGCGTTTCTGAGCACGACCTGTGGCTAGAATACATGATCCTTTCAGCAGGACTCACATCGCACACACAGAGAGAACAGGGGTACCCTATTAACCTAACCTCTGCTACATGCTGCATGGTGCACCTGTTACATAATATATGGTGATCTATCTGAACAATGTGCACTATGACTAACCCTGACTCCAACCACTCTCCTCTGTGTGTGTGTGTCAGGCGGAACAATGAGGTCACCCACATTAAGATCCAGAATTCAGGGGACTACTACGACCTGTATGGAGGGGAGAAGTTTGCCACGCTGGCAGAGCTGGTGCAGTACTACACAGAGCAGCACGACCTTCTCAGAGAGAGGAACGGAGACGTCATCGAGCTCAAGTACCCACTCAACTGTAAGGACCCAACCTCCGAGAGGTACGTACACACACGCACGCACAGGCACATGCATGCACACAGATGGCTGCACACACACACAAATGAAAACAACCACAGACACAACATTTACAATAAAATTCACCCACACACACACAGACCCTGTTATAATCTTCAAACATATCTATGCTGGCATTTCTGTCTCTACACATTGTAACGCACAGTGTATCAGTTTGTATCAAGCTCCAAAAACAAAGTGTGATCCCTGTTGAGGATGGTTTCTCCATGAAACACCAGCTAAGCGCTCTTGCCGGAACCTCCAACACATTTACATGTGCAAGCTCTCACACAGAAAAACACACAAACACACACAATTCGGATTTCTTTGTAAACACCATCACGTGCAAACTCACACATTCAGAAACACCCACATTTTTCAATTTCTTATGTAAACAATTACACGTAAACGTTGGGGTGATTTCCATTTCCCAATTCTTCATTGCTTTTTAATAGTATTAGTATTTTCAAACATAATAGTCATAAATTGTCTACCGATCTACACTAGGTGGTACCACGGGCACCTCTCTGGGCGCGACGCTGAGAAGCTGCTCATGGACAAGGGCAAGCCTGGCAGTTTCCTGGTACGGGAGAGCCAGAGCAAACCAGGTGACTTTGTGCTCTCTGTCCTCACCAACGAGGAGAAGCACGAGAACGTAGACCGCAAGACCAAGGTCACCCATGTCATGATTCGCTACCAGGTAAAACCAGCTAGGGCCTTTACATGTACAGTGGGGTCTGAAATGATTGACATCCTTGATAAAGATGAGCAAAAAATATAACTGTGTATATAATAAGTCATCCAACTACTGAGCTATATTGCATGCTCAACATTTTTTGAAGTTCTACTATTGTATACTAATACAATTGCTCAGAGAAATAGATTTTGTTTAACAAGTAATACTTTTTTTCTCAAAGGTAGGGGTCAAAATTATTGACACCTCTGTTTCAATACCTTTCAATAACCTCACAATGTGAGGATAACGGCACTGAGCCTTTTCCTAAAACGTTTTATGAGTTGAACACATTCGGAGGTATTTTAGACCATTCCTCCATACAGAATCCTTCCAGACCCTTGATATACTTAGTCTGTTCTTATGGATTGCCCTCTTCAATTCAAACCACAGGTGACTGAGATGGCCATTGCAAAAAATATCTATTTTGTGGCCAATTAAAAATGTATTTGTTTATTTTGATGTGTGCTTGGGGTTATTGTCTTGCTGGAAGATCCACTTGCAGCCAGGCTTCAGCTTCCCGGCAGAGTCAACCAGGTTTTTGGCTAAAATGTTCTGGTACTGGGTAAAGTTCATGATGCCGTTGACCTTAAACAAGAGCCCCACGACCAGTGGATGGAAATTGCCACATAACATTAAAGATCCACCACCATATTTTACAGTAGGTATGGGGTTCTTTTCTACTTATGCATTCTCATTTCAAGGCCAAACCCACCCCTGGTGTGAGTGGCCAAAGAGCTCTATTTTCATGTCATCTGACCAAAGCACCGGCGCCAATGCATTTTAGCAAACCCCAGGTGTTTTATATTTGTTGGATGACATGAAAAAATAGCTATTTGGCCACTCACACCAGTGGTGGGTTTGGTGTCGAAATGAGAATGCTTGAGCAGAAAATAACACCATATGGTGGTGGATCTTAGATGTTAGGATAATTAACGTAGCAGGTTAGGAGAATTAGGTTAAAGTTAGGGAAGAGGGTTAGGGTTAATGAACATGCCAAAATGCTTCCCGATGCGACTCAAACATGCAACTTTTGACATCAATTTGACATTAGCTGCATCCCTTCTAGCCATGACCAGGACTAGTATGCTTGTAGGGCTAGTAAGCTAGCAGGCAGGCTAGGGTCTATCCGGCTAGATTGCAGGGATGGCAGGCCGGGATAGCAGGCTTGTAGGCAAGCTAACTGTCCAGCTAGAAGGGCAAACAAACAACATTCGTTTTTGTGTGTTTCTAGCAGGATGGGAAGTATGACGTAGGTGGAGGAGAGAGGTTTGACACGCTGGCTGACCTGGTGGATCATTACAAGAAGAACCCCATGGTGGAGAAGAGTGGAATTGTTGTTCACCTCAAACAGGTGAGAGACTGAACCAGTGCATTCAGACAGCCGCACATGAAACAATGTTGTACTGCCATTTTTATGTTCTACTATGATAAAACCAGATGTGTTAAGTATATTAATTATGTGTCATTCCAAGTATGGGTGAGCTGCAAATTCTATATTAGTAATATCATTTAATGTGAAGGGTGGATCATATAATCATCCATGGAGTTAATGTTTTGCTCTTCCTTTCCCAACGGAAGCCCTTCAATGCCACCAGGATAAATGCAGCCAACATTGAGAACAGGGTGAAGGAACTAAACAAAGTGGCAGACAACTCAGAGAAGCCCAAACAGGGATTCTGGGAAGAGTTTGAGGTACAAGAGTGGTGGTATCATCATTACCGCCAGTGTATTTAAATGATTGTAAATCACACCTAATATTCCAAAACATGAAAGTCAAGATCAAGATAATAAAAAAATAAAAAAATGTATTTCACCTTTATTTAACCATGTAGACTAGTTGAGAACAAGTTCTCATCTACAACTGCGACCTGGCCAAGATAAAGTAAATCAGTGCGAAACAAACAACAGAGTTACACATGGGATAAACAAACGTACAGTCAATAACACAATAGAAAAGTCTATATACAGTGTGTGCATATTTATTAAGATTAGGGAGGTAAAGAAATAAATAGGCCATAGTGGCGAAATAATTACAATTTAGCAATTAAACACTGGAGTGATAGATGTGCAGAAGATTAATGTGCAAGCAGAGATACATACTGGGGTGCAAAGGAGCAAAAAAAATAATAATAATATGGGGATGAGGTAGTTGGGTGAACTATTTACAGATGGGTTATGTACAGGTGCAATGATCACTGATGACAGGTGATGCTTAAAGTTAGTGAGGCAGATATAAGTATCCAGCTTCAGGGATTTTTGCAATTCGTTCCAGTCATTGGCAGCACAAAACTGGAAGGAAAGGCGGCCAAAGGAGGAGTTGGCTTTGGGGGTGACCAGTGAAATATACCTGCTGGAGCTCGTGCTACGGGTGGGTTCTGCTATGGTGACCAGTGAGCTGAGATAAGGTGGGGCTTTACCTAACAAATACTTATAGATGACTTGAAGCCAGTGGGTCTGGCGACGAATATGAAGCGAGGGCCAGCCAACGAGAGCATACAGGTCGCAGTGGTGGGTAGTATATGGGGCTTTGGTGACAAAATGGATGACACTGTCAAATCAAATCACAATCAAATCAAATTTATTTATATAGCCCTTCGTACATCAGCTGATATCTCAAAGTGCTGTACAGAAACCCAGCCTAAAACCCCAAACAGCAAGCAATGCAGGTGTAGAAGCACGGTGGCTAGGAAAAACTCCCTAGAAAGGCCAAAACCTAGGAAGAAACCTAGAGAGGAACCAGGCTATGTGGGGTGGCCAGTCCTCTTCTGGCTGTGCCGGGTGGAGATTATAACAGAACATGGCCAAGATGTTCAAATGTTCATAAATGACCAGCATGGTCGAATAATAATAAGGCAGAACAGTTGAAACTGGAGCAGCAGCACGGCCAGGTGGACTGGGGACAGCAAGGAGTCATCATGTCAGGTAGTCCTGAGGCATGGTCCTAGGGCTCAGGTCCTCCGAGAGAGAGAAAGAGAGAATTAGAGAGAGCACACTTAAATTCACACAGGACACTGAATAGGACAGGAGAAGTACTCCAGATATAACAAACTGACCCTAGCCCCCCGACACATAAACTACTGCAGCATAAATACTGGAGGCTGAGACAGGAGGGGTCAGGAGACACTGTGGCCCCACAGTCTACTGTGATAGACTGCATCCAATTTGCTGAGTAGATTATTGGAGGCTATTTTGTAAACGACATCGCCGAAGTCAAGGATCGGTAGGATAGTCAGTTTTACGAGGGTATGTTTGGCAGCATAAGTGAAGGATGCTTTGTTGCGAAATAGGAAGCCGATTCTAGATTTAATTTTGGAGTGGAGATGCTTAATGTGAGTCTGGAAGGAGAGTTTACAGTCTAACCAGACACCTAGGTATTTGTAGTTGTCCACATATTCTAAGTCAGAACCATCCAGAGTAGTGATGCTGGACGGGCGGGTGGGTGCGGGCAGCGATCGGTTGAAGAGCATGCATTTAGTTTTGCTAGCGTTTAAGAGCAGTTGGAGGCCATGGAAGGAGAGTTGTATGGCATTGAAGCTCGTCTGGATGATGTAAATCCAGTATGTTCATGAGGCATTTCCTGAAGGACAACACACAGCACATTATTGTTAACTCTAAGATGGTCACCACTGGTTCCTGTCATAGTCTGTTTATGGGCCCTGATCAAAGGTAGCACACTATCTTGGCACATATGGTGCCATTTGGGATACCTGGGTCTAAGGGATTTTTTATGGCTCAGATTAGACTCTTCACTCCAAAATGACTTCCTAGACTTTGGTCAAAATTATTGCACTAGATTGCCAATAGGGAATGCCATTTCATATACTGCCTCTGTCTGACTTTCTCTCACCTTGTTCTCTTCTCTCTTCTTCCAGGTGCTACAGCAGCAGGAGTGTAAGCTCCTCTACCCCAGGAAAGAAGGGCAGAGAGCAGAGAACAAGAGTAAAAACAGATACAAGAACATCCTCCCTTGTGAGTGAGATATCGACCTGAACCTCCTGTCTCCAAAACCTCCCTGTGTGTGTGACCAATGACCCGAATCCCGGTCTATCTGTGTTCCAGTTGACACCACACGGGTGGAGATCAGGGAAGCAGACACAGATGTGCCTGGCTCCGACTACATCAACGCCAACTACATCAGAGTGAGTTCTGGAAGTGTGAGTGGAATAATTGCACTTAGGGGCGAATCCTAACTTCCATTTTAATCAAATTTTCCCTTAATCTCCCATTGACATCAATGCATGACTAATTCTGCTTTTCGACTGTTACACTAGTGTATACACCCTTATGTTATACTTGGGAAATTGTTTCAATAGCTAGGGCTGACAGTGAGGACTTGTGAAGAGCAGAATCAACAACCTCTGTATAATCAAAACAGTTGCTTTGTTAGAAGGTGTTAAAGTTCACAGTTAGCTATTGTTATGGAAATGACAGCTGAAAAGTACCAGTGACCTGGCTTTGACCCCAAGCGAGAGCAGGTCCAGCCTTGGTCCACTAAGACAAGGGTGCTGGCCCGAGTAGAAAAGTGAACATTTTCCTTGAATTTGATTTGCCCCTAACACTTACAGTGCTTTCAGAAAGTATTCATACCCCTTGACTTATTGCACATTTTGTTGTGTTACAGCCTGCATTCAAAATTGATTAAATATTTTTATTTTCTCACCCACAATACCCCATAATGACAAAGTGAAAATAGTTTTAAAAATATATTTTTTTAATCAAATGTATTGAATGAAATACAGAAATATCTAATTTACATAAGTATTTGCACCTCTGAGTCAATACTTTGTAGAAGTACATTTGGTGGTGATTACAGCTTTGAGTTGTCTTGGGTAGGTCTATCAGCTTTGAGTTGTCTTGGGTAGGTCTATCCACTTTGAGTTGTCTTGGATAGGTCTATTAGCTTTGAGTTGTCTTGGGTAGGTCTATCCACTTTGAGTTGTCTTGGATAGGTCTATTAGCTTTGAGTCATCATGGGTATGTCTGTACCAGCTTTGAGTTGTCTTGGGTAGGTCTATCAGCTTTGAGTTGTATTGGGTAGGTCTATTAGCTTTGAGTCATCATGGGTATGTCTGTATCAGCTTTGAGTTATCTTGGGTAGGTCTGTCAGCTTTTAGTTGTCTTGGGTAGGTCTATCAGCTTTGAGTTGTCTTGGGTAGGTCTATCAGCTTTGAGTTGTCTTGGGTAGGTCTATCAGCTTTGAGTTGTCTTGGGTAGGTCTATCAGCTTTGAGTTTATTGGCTAGGTCTATCAGCTTTGAGTTGTCTTGGGTAGGTCTATCAGCTTTGAGTTCTTGGGTAGGTCTATCAGCTTTGAGTTGTCTTGAGTAGGTCTATCAGCTTTGAGTTGTCTTGGGTAGGTCTGTATCAGCTTTGAGTTGTCTTGGGTAGGTCTGTATCAGCTTTAAGTTGTCTTGGGTATGTCTGCATCAGCTTTGAGTTGTCTTGGATAGGTCTGTACCAGCTTTGAGTCATCATGGGTCGGTCTGTACCAGCTTTGAGTTGTCATGGGTAGGTCTGTACCAGCTTGGAGTTGTCTTGGGTATGTCTATCAGCTTTGAGTTGTCTTGGGTAGGTCTGTATCAGCTTTAAGTTGTCTTGGGTATGCCTGTATCAGCTTTGAGTTGTCTTGGATAGGTCTATCAGCTTTGAGTTGTCTTGGGTAGGTCTATCAGCTTTGAGTTGTCTTGGGTAGGTCTATCATCTTTGAGTTGTCTTGGGTAGGTCTGTACCAGCTTTGAGTTGTCTTGGGTAGATCTATCAGCTTTGAGTCATCATGGCTAGGTCTGTATCCACGTTGAGTTGTCTTGGGTAGGTCTATCAGCTTTGAGTTGTCTTGGGTAGGTCTATTAGCTTTGAGTCATTGGGTATGTCTGTATCAGCTTTGAGTCGTCTTGGATTGGTCTGTACCAGCTTTGAGTTGTCTTGGGTAGGTCTGTACCATCTTTGAGTTGTCGTGGGTAGGTCTGTACCAGCTTTGAGTTGTCTTGGGTATGTCTGTTCCAGCTTTGAGTTGTGTTGGGTAGGTCTGTTCCAGCTTTGAGTTGTGTTGGGTAGGTCTCTCAGCTTTGCACATCTGGATTTAGGGATGTTCTTCCTTACAGATTTTCTCAAGCTCTGTTAAATTGAATGGGGAGCGGCAGTGAACAACAATCTTTAAGCCTTTCCACAGATTTTCAATGGGATTCAAGTCTGGGCTTTAGCTGGGCCCCTCAAGAACTTTCACTGTCTTGTTCTGAAGCCATTCCATCGTTGCTTTGACTAGGGGTCATTGTCCTGTTGTAACAGCCCCAGTCTGTTTGCACTCTGAAGCAGGTTCTCATCAAGGATTTGTCTGTATTTGGCACCATTCATTGTTTCCTCTATACTTACCAGTCTCCCAGTTCCCGCTGCTGAAAAGCATCCCCATATTCCCATAGCATGATGCTAGGCACCACCATACTTCACGGTAGGGTTGGTGTTAGATGGGTAATGAGCTATGTCTGGTTTTCTCCAAATATAGCTATTTCCATTCAGGCCAAAGAGTTACATTTTTGTCTCATCAGACCACAGGATCTTTTGCCTTATGCTCTGTCTTTCACATGCCTTTTTGCAAACTCCAGGCATGCTGTCATGTGCCTTTTTAGCAAGAGTGGCTTCCGTCTGGCCACTCTCCCATCAATCCCTGATTGGTGAAGTGCTGTAGAGACTGTTGTCCGTCTGGCATGTTCTCCCAGATAAATTATATGTTCAGCCAAAGAACTCTGTATGTCTGTCAGTGGTCATGGGGTTTTTGGTCACCTCGTGACCAAGGACCTTCTTGCCCGGTTGCTCAGTTTGTTCAGACGGCTAGCTCTTGGCAGTCTTGCTAGTACCAAATGTTTCCCAATGATGGAGACCACTGTGGTCTTGTATGGTGTGTGGAAAGTTTCCATTTTTTTATACACTTCACCAGATATACAGTACCAGTCAAACGTTTGGACGCACCTACTCATTCCAGGGTTTACTTTATTTTTTACTATTTTCTACATTGTAGAATAATAGTGAAGTCATCAAAACTATGAAATAACACATGGAATCATGTAGTAACCAAAGTGTTGAACAAATCAAAATATATTTTAGATTCTTCAAAGTAGCAACCCTTTGCCTTGATGACAGCTTTGCATTCTCTCAACCAGCTTCACGAGGTAGTCACCTGGAATGCATTTCGAGGAACAGGTTGCCTTGTTAAAAGTTCATTTGTGGATTTTCTTAACTTAATGCATTTGAGCCAATCAGTTGTGTTGTGACAAGGAAGGGGCGGTATACACTCTATTTGGTAAAAGACCAAGTCCATATTATGGCAAGAACAGCTCAAATAAGCAAAGAAAAACAACAGTCTGTTACTTTAAGACATGAAGGTCAGTCAATCTGGAACATTACAATAACTTTTTTTTTCCAAAGTTGAGTCGCAAAAACAATCAGCGCTATGATGAAACTGTCTCTCATGAGGACCGCCACAGGAAAGGAAGACCCAGAGTTACCTCTGCTGCAGAGGATAAGTTCACAGAGTTACCAGCCTCAGAAATTGCAGCCCAAATAAATGCTTCACAGAGGTCAAGTAACATACACATCTCAAAATCAACTGTTCAGAGGAGACTGTGTTAATCAGGCCTTTATGGTCAAATTGCTGCAAAGAAACCACTACTAAAGAACACCAATATGAAGAAGAGACTTGCTTGGGCCAAGAAACACGAGCAATGTACATTAGACCGGTGGAAATCTGTCCTTTGGTCTGATGAGTCCAAATTTGAGATGTTTGGTTCCTACCGCTGTGTCTTTGAGATGCAGAGTAGGTGAACGGATGATCTCTGCATGTGTGGTTCCCACCGTGAAGCATGGAGGAGGTGTGATGGTGTGGGGGTGCTTTGCTGGTGACACTGTCTGTGATTTTATTTAGAAGTCAAGGCACACTTAACCAGCATGGCAACCACATCATTCTGCAGTGACACGTCATCCCATCTGGGTTGAGCTTAGTGGGACTATCATTTGTTTTTCCACAGGACAATGACCCAACACACCTCCAGGCTGTGTAAGGGCTATTTTACCAAGAATGAGAGTATTTGGAGTGCTACATCAGATAACCTGGCCTCCACAATCCCCGACCTCAACTCCACTGAGATGGTTTGGGATGATTTGGACCGCAGAGTGAAGGAAACGCAGCCAACAAGTGCTCAGCATATGTGGGAACTCTTTCAAGACCATTTGAAAAACATTCCAGGTGAGGCTGATTGATAGAATGCCAAGAGTGTGCAAAGGCTGCCAAAGGCAAAGGGTGGCAACTTTGAAGAATCTCAAATATAAAATACATTTGGTTTTGTTTAACACTTTTTTTTGGTTACTACATGATTCCATGTGTTATTTCATAGCTTTGATGTCTTCAGTATTATTCTATAATGTAGAAAATAGTACAAATAAAGTAAAACCCTTGAATGAGGAGGTGTGTCCAAACCTTTGACTGGTATTGTATGCCTCAACACAATTCTCTCAGAGCTCTACGGAGAGTTCCTTGCACTTCATGGCATAATGTCTGCTCTGACATGCACTGTCAACTGTGGAACCTTATAGAGATGGGTGTTTCTTTTTTAATCCTGTCCAAACAATTGAATTGGCCACAGGTGGACTCCAATCAAGTTGTAGTGACGTCTCAAGGATGATCAAAGGAAATTGGATGCACCTGAGCTCAATGTGGAGTGTCATAGCAAAGGGTGTGAATGGCCTGTTCTCATACTGTAGCCTATGTGCTGTCGTAGACAACTCTTCTATGTTTGGCATGAAAATGAACTAACACACACAGTGAGGAGTTGATTAAAGCACAAACAGACTGAACCACCACCAGGTTACCAATGTTCATCATGAATGAAGACATGAAATGAATGAAGTACTGTATGTTTCTCTCGCCCAGAGTATGCATGAAGAGGGCCGCCACGTGGAGGAGGGCAAGGTGTTCATCGCCACCCAGGGCTGCCTTCAGAACACGGTGGTGGACTTCTGGAAGATGGTCTACCAGGAAAACACACACGTCATTGTCATGACCACCAAGGAGATGGAGAGAGGACGGGTGAGGCCATAGAAGTAGAATTACTGGGTAGAAAGTCTGGTCCGGTGATAATGATATCATCTATGAAACCACATACATTCCCCCATGGTGTGGATCCCAGTTTGCTCTTTCAACAAATACATAAAGATATGTTAGACATTCACAATTTGAATAAAAGATGAGAGGAAGGGGAAAAAATAAGTAAATGTATTAGGACAGGCATTCCTATTGAGTCCATGTAGTGTAATACTATTTGTAAGGTTGAAAGCCTCCACTGACACCATCTCTGTTTAGACGAGAGCCTCCCACTGACACCTTCTCTGTTTAGATGAGGATGAAAGCCTCCACTGACACCATCTCTGTTTAGATGAGGATGAAAGTCTCCCACTGACACCATCTCTGTTTAGATGAGGATTAAAGTCTCCCACTGACACCATCTCTGTTTAGATGAGGATGGAAGTCTCCCACTGACACCATCTCTGTTTAGATGAGGATTAAAGTCTCCCACTGACACCATCTCTGTTTAGATGAGGATGAAAGTCTCCCACTGACACCATCTCTGTTTAGATGAGGATGAAAGCCTCCACTGACACCATCTCTGTTTAGATGAGGATGAAAGTCTCCCACTGACACCATCTCTGTTTAGATGAGGATGAAAGTCTCCCACTGACACCATCTCTGTTTAGATGAGGATGAAAGTCTCCCACTGACACCATCTCTGTTTAGATGAGGATTAAAGTCTCCCACTGACACCATCTCTGTTTAGATGAGGATGAAAGTCTCCCACTGACACCATCTCTGTTTAGATGAGGATGAACGTCTCCCACTGACACCATCTCTGTTTAGATGAGGATGAAAGTCTCCCACTGACACCATCTCTGTTTAGATGAGGATTAAAGCCTCCCACTGACACCATCTCTGTTTAGAAGTACATCAGTGGATGGGGTGCATGTATGGACAGATAGATGCTTATCAGAACTGAACTTCAGGAGGCTAGCAATACATTGTTTGGCTCCCCCCTCCTCCAATCCAAAACAGCTGTTGTCAGCCAATCTCCGGGATGACCAGGATAGTATGACAGCTAAACTGGTCGTAAAAGTGCTTGGAAAAAAGCAGGGCCTTCTAGATTGTGTAATGCTCCACTTTTCCCTCGACAGAACAAGTGTGTGCGTTACTGGCCCGACCTCAACGCCACTAAGGAGTTTGGGAAAGTGAGTGTGAAGAACGTGGAGGAGTGTCCGGCTCAGGACTACATCCTAAGGGAATTGGAGGTGACGCGTTTGGACAGGGTAAGACAGCCCCCTGTGGTGACCACATACATTTAAGAAGGATCTTTATAAAATTGGTACCATTTGGTATAGCACAGTAAATTACACCTAAACTAAGGCCACTTGTGATGGGGGGGAGATTTATTTCTGGTTGTATAAATTAATATATAATTAACAGGTACTACATAGGCCATTTCTCAGTGACCACCGTAACATTTGAGTAACTTTGCAAAGCTCAACGTGCAAATCGCCCCTGCACCCACTTCGCCTCCCTTCATTGACTGGGGGGGGGCCGTGTTTCATTGTCCCAACGCGTTCAAAGGACGGCTGACTGAAAAGCCATGTACGGATTGACCATGTCTCCACAGCCAACGTTATATGGTTTGCGTGCCCTGCTGAAGGACCCTAGTATTGTAAGTATAACCAGAGACACTGGAATATAATGACCTCTCTGCTATAATTTAGCTAACGATTTTAAATTATGTTATGTAGCTATCTTGTGATGAAGCGAGGCAGGCTATAGCAAAAGTTTTCGCTAACGTTAGAGTAGCTAGCTAATTACCTCATTACAACATAGTTAGGTCGTAGCTCATACTAGTTTACTGTGTATTGTCTGGATACTGTTGGTTATGTCACGTTATCATTTGATAATGTTGGTGAGGAAGGCTAGCTAGCTAATGTTAGCTTACAAGTCAGTCTACATCTATAAAGCATAGAATTAGGGGTTCCACTAGTTACCGCAGCCACAAAGTCCAAATGGACTAGAATAACAATGGTTAAAAACAAAAATTAGTTTAATGTAAGGTTAGGCATAAGGTAGTTGACATTGCTCGTCCAGATATATATATTCTTAATTCTATTTCTTTAATTTAGATGTGTGTTGTGAAATTGTTAGATATTTCTGTACTGTTGGTTGGCGTTAGAAACGCATGCATTTCTCTACACCAGCAATAACATCTGCTAAACGCGTAGATTTTGAGGTTCGCAGTGTGGTTAGGTTAAGAGAAATTGTAAAAATAGGCAGGGTTTATGACTTTGTGGCTGTGTTAACTAGTGACAATCTATAACTAAATTGACCCAAGGTACTGCCCTGATGACACAGACAGCTTCATCAACAATGTGTTATGTGGAAAGTTTTATTAAAACATACCGTTTGATAAACTAGTAGGTTAATTACCCAGCCAAGCAGATAAAAAATAGTACAGTCATTTTTGTTATGTGCATTATCAAAAAGCGTTGTCCTTTATAACAAAATGCAATTTACCACTTGGCTGTCTATTGTTTCACCCTGTCACAGGCCCTCCCAGTCAACACCACCTCATAAGATACAGGACGTTGTTTATGAGGATTGCCTGCTGCAGTTGTTTGAGAGATGTCCAGTTTGCAGCAGAACATGCAACATAGAGAAGACCAGCTAGGGGACCCTCAGCATCACACAGACATCCCCTCACTGTGAGCATTCCTATAAAACGGAACAGGGAGGACACTTGAATCAGGTTGGTGACATTTTACCTGGTCAGAGGTCAAAACATGTTCGAGCTTTGTCCCAATTCGCCTTCATAACTTCAGCCTTGTGGAACCACCCTGATCGCTGAGTTTACCATTCCATTTCACTTCACATATCATGATATCTGAGGTGAAATAGAAAGGTGAATACAGCTAATCATAACCACCATTGATAATCTAATCAGTACTCTGTATGTTTGACCGACCAGTATCTTTGAGGGGTCAGGAGCTCATCAATGCTGCGATGCCCATCAATGGGGCACCAATGGTCGTCGATGGGGAGACAAGAATTAGGTAGGTTTAGTATGACCTGTTCAAACTTCAACATGGTAGATGTGTGTTAGGATAGGTGATATCTGACAAACTGCCCATTGGTAATAGAACAGTGACTCTGTATGTGTTCACAGAAACATGTATGGAGCCAGCACATGGAGACTTGCAAGATGACGTGATGAAGACTGATGTCTCTAAATGGACCTGGCACTCTGCATACATTTTTTACTAGACAACCTTTACTTGCATTGTCTTTTTTTATTATTGGGTTGACTGGTATCAGTCAGTATGGGGAGGGAGAAACTCTATGTATTCTGCACCAGGATCAAGGAACTCCTGTTGTATACGGGACACCACACAGAAAGGCACTCTGGCATGTTAGCCAAGGTAGCCCCATTACCACCAGACAAAATGCAGATAGGCACAGTATCTGTATCGGCTTGGAATGACAATGAAAGGTGTATTTTGTTAAACTGTATTTGCAAAACACTGCTTATATTGTATTGTTTAAAGGGTTGTTTATTCTGCATGGATCTGTAACTATATTTGAAAGGTATCAAAACACTTTGTTTAGAATATCTACATAAATTCATACATCTGCCTGTAGTTATTGAACTCCAGCTGCCGTGGTTTGATTGTGGTTATTGAGTGGGGGGGGGGGGGGGGACAGCTGCAGGCGAAGTTCTGACAGATGGGTGTGTCTTGGTGGTGGCAAGGACACACTCAAGAAACACCCCAAATCACATTTGGTTTCTGATATTCTTGAGGCACCAAAAAAACAAGGCCAGATCAGATTTTCTGCATCGTGTCATAAGGGCCCGATTCAGACATAGGAAATGTACCCCTTTCCCACGCACATCTCAGTAGTTTGGTATTCAGACTTGGAACCAGGTATGCTTGTGTGGTAACATTGCGCGCACTGAATACATTGAATTCAACCCCAGAAAATACCCAATGGGCGGCCTACCTATTTGAACAGGATGTTTGTGTTCAATTGTTTTTTCTGTTCATTTAGCTAAAACAGGGATGTGCAACTTTGATGGGGATGGGGGCCACAACAAATCTAAACTCATGAGAGGTTGCTGTGGCATCGTGGGTCTCTGTACCGACATACATACAGTAGCTGGCCCTAGCCTCATGTTGTTGGTGTAATGGCTTTCTACTGGTGAAGGAGAGTCGGACCAAACTGCAGCGTGTAGATTTCGATCCATGTTTAATAAAACAACTTAACACGAATCAACACACAAACTCAACAAAACAATAAACGAAACGAAAACAGCCTATACATGTGTCTACAAACCTCTAACAAGGACATCAAGACACACAGGACAATCACCCACAATACAACCAAAGAATATGGCTGCCTAAATATGGTTCCCAATCAGAGACAACGGTAAACACCTGCCTCTGATTGAGAACCACTTCAGACAGCCATAGACTCTCCCAGAACACCCCACTAAGCTACAATCCCACTAAGCTACACACCACATACAAAAACCCATGTCACACCCTGGCCTGACCAAAACATAAAGAAAAACACAAAATACTTCGACCAGGGCGTGACAGTTGGGGATGGCCCCCCCACCTTGCAAGCAAAACATTTTAGCAGCCCCCTTATTGACAGCAGCGAGGTGTGTGTGTGTTTATGTATATTTTCATTTCCTGCAATTCTACACTTCGTCATGGGGTGTAGAGAGAATGAGACATTCTTAATTTTTCACATTTTGCTATAGAGCAGAGGGAGAAATTAGCAGTTTTATAGTGAATGTTTGCTGTTTCTAATATATGAGAGTGACTAACAAAATAAATGGGGGCCACCTGGTCGGTAAATCGACCACGATTACTACAATTTTAGATAGCTGGCTAAACTAATTGACCAATTAAAACATATTTAGCGGGTGTGGGTGAGTGTCAGAGACTGACATAAGAGAAGCTGCTGTGAATTATTCTAATTCTCAACACTAAGTTGAGACCCCGACTGAGGTAATAAAATTATATATACAGTGAGCTCCAAAAGTATTGGGCCAGTGATACACTATCAAGCTTGAGAGACTACAAATTGGTTGGATGCTGTTTTTGTTTCAGATTATTTTATGCCATATACAAATTAATGGTAAATGTGACTTTGATTGTAAATAAGAATAGAATACGTTTCTAAACAAATCTACATTAATATGGATACTGACATCATTACAGATAATCCTGAAAAATCGTGAATAACGAGTGAGAAAGACGCCAAATATCATACCCCCAAAAATGCTACTGTCACCTGATATTGTCAGAGTGAGATGTTAGCATATCTTGGGGGTATGATGTTTGTGGGTTTGTAACTTTCTCACTCAACAATATTCATGATTCATTCAGGATTGTCTGTAATCAGTGTAGCATCCACATTAATGTAGAAGTGTTTTGTTTACAATACAAGTGACTCATGACACATTATTTACAGTTTCTGTTGGGCACCAACTAATCTGAAACACAACCAAAACAAACCAGCAAATGCATCCAACAAATATGTAGTCACAAGCTTGATGTAGTTATCACGTGCTATGAATATGGGACCAAATACTTACATTGTTACTGCTTTAATACATATTTAAGTGAATATGTCCCAATACTTTTGGTCCCCTAAAATGGGGGGGATATGAACAAAAAGTTATTTAATTTCTCAAATGTTTACCCTGTATGGATGAAAATACCCTCAAATTAAAGTTGACAGTCTGCACTTTAACCTCAAGGTCATTGTATCATTTCAAATACAAAGTGCTGGACTACAAAGCCAACTCGAACAGTTGTCAAAGATGCTTCAACAAAGTACAGAGTAAAGGGTCTGAATAACTGTAGATGTGATATTTCAGTTTATTTGTTATACATTTTCTAAAATGTCTAAACCTATTGTGTGTAGATTGATGAGGGAGGAAAACTAATCAATTTTAGAATAAGGTTAAGTTAAGGAGTCAAAATACTTTCTGAATGCATATATTTTGACTTAAATTTCAACATATTGATACGATCAGGTATGAAGGGAAGACCCAGAAGCAGACCACGTCGAATAAACAATAGTTTGTTCTAACAGGGGCAGGTCAAGACAGGCAGTGGTCAGAAAACCAGAGGTCGGGGAATGGTACCGGATGGCAGGCAGGGTCTGGGTAAGGCAGAGTGATCAGGCAGGCGGGCTCGGAGTCAGGACAGGCAAGGGTCAAAACCGGGAGGGCAAGAAAAGAAAGACTAGAAAAAGCAGGAGCTGAGACAATGCTGGTTGACTCGAACAAACAAGACAAATTGGCAACAGACCAACACAGAACACAGGTATAAATACACAGGGGATAATGGGGAAGATGGGTGACACCTGGAGGGGGGTGGAGACAATCACAAAGACAGGTGAAACAGATCAGGTGTGACAGTACCCACCCCCTCTCGGGGTGCCACCTGGCGTCCTACCTGGGCGCTTACCTGGTTGACCGGGGAGTCGTTGAAAATCCGTGATGAGGCCTGGTTTCAAGATGTCCCTGACGGGGACCCAGCACCTCTTCTCCGGGCCATAGCCCTCCCAGTCAACCAAGTACTGGAATCCGCTGCCCCGAGGTCGAACCTTCAGGAGATGCCTCACCGTGTAAGCTGGTTGGCAGTCGATGAGACAGGGGAGAGGGGTGGGCTTGGAAACAGGAGACAAAGGGCTGTGAGACATAGGTTTGACTCTGGACACATGAAAGGTGGGGTGTATACAAAGAGTACGGGACAGGAGAAGACGAACATCAGAGGGACTGATCATTTTAGAGTTGGGAAACGGGCCAATAAAGTGGGGGAAGAGTTTTCAGGATTCCACCCGGAGGGTCAGATCCTGGGTGGATAGCCATACCTTCTGCCCGAGACGATGCTGGGGTCCGATTGTGATCTGCTTGTCGTCGCCACCTGGAGGTGGTCTTGAGGAGGACCGACTGGGCTCTCCAGGTACGACGACAGGTGGACAAACATCTGGGCAGAAGGTATGCCGACGTCGGTAGGCCGAGACCATGTAGTCCATGGATCTGGACGACGTGCCGCACCATGAGCTGGTCCGTCGCCTTGGCTGATGGTAATTTGGGAAGAGGAATGAACTGGGTGGCCTTGGAAAACCGGTCGACCACCATCAGGATGGCAGTGTTGCCCTCAGACAGGGGGAGACCCGTGACGAAATCCAGGAGTATGTGGAACCGAGGATGGTGAGGGACAAGCAGAGGTTGCAGAAGGCCAGCCAGAACTTGCTGAGGAGTCTTGTTCTGAGCACACATGGTGCAAGCGGCAATGAATGCAGAGACGTCAGGAACCATGGTGGGCCACCAAATGCATTGTCATACAAACGCCAGGGTCCGCTGGGAGCACAGGTGGCAGGCAAGCCTGGAGGAATGGGCCCACTCCAGGACCGCAGAGTGGACTGTGTCAGGTACGAACATCCGGTTATCTGGGCCCCACCCAGGTTTCGGCTGGGACCGCTGCGCCTCCCGGACCTGCTTCCCGATACCCCAGCTGAGTTCCGTCGCCAGGCACAAGGTGGAAGCTGTGAGGGTTATAGCAGCAAGACAGGGCATCCGGGCTTGATGTTCTTGGACCCCAGCCGATAGGAGAGGGAAAAGTTGAACCGGGTAAACAGCAGGGCCAATCTTGCCTGCCTGGAGTTGAGGCGCTTAGCGGTGCGGAGATACAACAGGTTTTTGTGGTCAGTCCACACAATGTATGGATGCTATGCCCCTTCGAGCCAGTGCCTCAATTCCTCCAAGCCATTTTCACCGTGAGAAGCTCCCGAGTCCCCACATCGTAATTCTTCTGCGAAGCGGTGGGAGAAGAAGGCGCAGGGATGCAGCTTAAAGTCCCGTGTAGAACGTTGGTACAGAACAGCCCCCACTCCAACGTCCAAAGCATCGGCCTCCACCACGAACTGACGGGAAGGTTCCGGATGAACCAGGATCGGAGCCGTGGTGAAGTGATGTTTAAGGTCCCGGAACGCCCGGTCAGCAGCCGTGGACCACGTGAACGGAACCTTGGTAAGGGCATACAGGGGGAGGGCCAATCCACCAACGCTTTCACCTTCTGGGATCCATCTTGACACTCCCAGCAGAGATGATGTAGCCCAGAAAGGGAATGCTGGAGCAATGGAACTCGCACTTTTCCACCTTAACGAACAACTGGAGAAACTGCCAGACATAGAGCACATGTTCTTGGGGGGAGTGGCAGAAGACAAGGATGTCATCAATGTAGACAAAGACGAACCGGTTCAGCAAGTCGCGGAGAACGTCATTCACCAGAGCCTGGAACACGGCAAGGGCATTAGTGAGGCCAAAGGGCATGACCAGATATTCGTAGTGTGCTCAGAGTCAGGACAGGCAACTTTCAAAACCAAGAGGGCGAGAAAAGAGAGACTAGAAAAAGCAGGAGCTTAGACACAAAACGCTGGTTGACCCGAACAAACAAGACGAACTGGCAACAGACCAACAGTGAACACGGGATAATGGGGAAGATGGGCCTGGAAGGAGATGGAGACAGTCACAAAGACAGGTGAAACAGATCAGGGTGTGACAGCTGGAAGGGGATGGAGACAGTCACAAAGATGAAACAGATCAGGGAGTGACAGAAACATGCGTTTAGAACAGTGATATATGCGTTTCCCAAAATTCAAGGTCAGAATAAATGTAGAGAGAAGTGCATAAAAAGGGAAGGAAGTTCCATTTATTTGTGTGTAACTAAATTTCCCCTCCCCAGGTGAACACTGCTGAAATAGGCCTGTAAACTGTAGTGCTACCTCTCTCCATCTGTAGAGGGAGCTGGTGCGGTACATCTGGCACTACCAGTATTTGAGCTGGCCTGACCATGGCGTGCCCAACGAGCC
Source organism: Oncorhynchus nerka (assembly GCF_034236695.1). Classification (NCBI taxonomy): domain Eukaryota; kingdom Metazoa; phylum Chordata; class Actinopteri; order Salmoniformes; family Salmonidae; genus Oncorhynchus; species Oncorhynchus nerka. The sequence continues at coordinate 48,369,502 of NC_088415.1, read as the reverse complement.
TGGGGGAGTGCTCAGCTTCCTGGAGCAGGTCAACCGCACGCAGAGCGCCATTCCAGACACCGGACCAATTGTGGTCCACTGCAGGTAAAACAGACAGAGGGCACACATTGTGACAGATGGCACGTATCAGATGCAACACCTTTCCAAGCCCTACTGACATAAAGGCAGTTATTTTCGAGCCTAAATGCATGTCTGTTTGTGATGACTGTTTGGGAGAACACTCTCATGTGATATGGAAAGATAAATATATAACTATGGGTCTAGTATTCTAGGACTGTATACATCAAAGTTGACCATGAATCTGTGATATACTATAAATTTAACAGACCAAAAAGTAGGATTTATGTTTTTACATTTTAGTATAAAGCACAACTGTCTTTCTTATAGATTTGGTCATATTTGTAAGTGTAACTTTAGCGAAATGGCAGTTTGAGTCTATGTCTGTTATGAAAGTGCCACCTAATTGTAGTAACATAGTGCTATTGTCTCCTTTGACCCCCCTCCCCCAGTGCAGGAATTGGGAGAACAGGCACCATAATTGTCATTGACATTCTCATTGACATCATCAACAGACAAGGTAAGACAATGTCAAACATTATGGTTCCTAACCAAACGTTACCGCTATAAAATCAGTCCTAGCCAAAAAAATCAGTCCTAGTTACGGCTCTGACATCAGTCCTGTCCAAGCGTTAATGCTCTATCAGTCCTGTCCAAACCTTACAGCTCTGATATCGGTCCTATCCAAGCGTTACGGCTGTGATACTGTGTTTTTGGATGGCTCTGCATGGAGTAGAGATTAGGATTTGGGACAAATCTGTGTAACCGTGCTAAATATGCTACGTGTGTTTGTGTGCATGCTCGTGTGTGTGTGTGCGTGTGTGTGTGTGTGGTTCAGGATTAGACTGTGACATCGACATCCCTAAGACCATCCAGAGGGTTCGTCAGCAGCGGTCAGGCATGGTGCAGACGGAGGCCCAGTATAAGTTCATCTACATGGCCGTCCAGCAGTACATTGACACGGCACAGAAGAGACTGGAAGAGGAACAGGTATCTACCAAACAGTAGTGGAAATAGTTCTGTAATATTGTAGAAGTATTCTAGCAGTAAAAGTGGCCCTTTTAGTCACAGTTACTGTATATTAGCAGTGGACGAGTAGTAGTTTATTACTAAAGGTACTAGTAACTACCGTACCAACAGCAGTATTGAAGTATATATTCTCTAAAGGGACTGTCTGGAGCTTAGGTATTGCCTTACAGTTGGAGACCCAAGCATTTTATAATAGCTTGATTCAAAGGAACAATCAAGTTGAACCCGAGTTACGGGTACTACATTTCAGGGTGTCAACAAGCAAAGCATGTTGGCCAGGTGCGCGATATTCTACCCTGTCTCAATGTTTACCGATCTTCCTTTTCAAGTTCTAAAAACATGGCTTCTTGTGGACACTTTGCAGAGGAACAAAACGAAGGAGAGGGAGTACTCTAATATCAAATACCCCCAGATGACCAACGCCCGGTCAAAACCCAACATGACCTGTGTGTCACGCTCCTCCTCTGTGTGAGTAGCCCTGCAAATACACACACACGGCTCATAGTTCACAGACAAATGCTGCTTTACTCTCTCTAAATGCACACTCTATCTCCTTCATATTATTTCATCCACACGCAATGAACATTGTCTGAATGAACATGAAACAGAATTTCAGCTCACCATGTTTTGTTTGTGTGATGCAGGGTGACGGATGACAACCCGTCCAGCGTGTATGAGAACTTAAACATCAAGAACCCAAAGACCTCCGGGAGCAGCAGTAAAACCAGGAGGTGAAGTCCAGCCACGGACCTCTGCCTCTCTCAACCTCTCTGTGAGTACTCTGTTACGGTGGCTCGTTTAATTATTAGTTATGGCATTATAAAGGCTCATACGTACTTATAACAATATTTAAGTGGTGTTATTGTTATTTTCTAAAAATAAATAATTGGTCACTTTTTATTGAGCAACTCCTCCATATACACTTAAATCACTCTATTTGATTTATATAATGTGTTAATAACCAGCCGACAGGCACCAAAATACACAGCTTAATTAGTAATAGAAATATACACTGCTCAAAAAAATAAAGGGAACACTAAATTAACATATCCTAGATCTGAATGAATGAAATATTCTTATTAAATACTTTTTTCTTTACATAGTTGAATGTGCTGACAACAAAAATCTCACAAAAATTATCAATGGAAATCAAATGTATCAACCCATGGAGGTCTGGATTTGGAGTCACACTCAAAATTAAAGTGGAAAACCACACTACAGGCTCATCCAACTTTGATGTAATGTCCTTAAAACAAGTCAAAATGAGGCTCAGTAGTGTGTGTGGTCTCCACGTGCCTGTATGACCTCCCTACAACGGCTGGGCATGTTCCTGATGAGGTGGCGGATGGTCTCCTGAGGGATCTCCTCCCAGACCTGGACTAAAGCAAACTCCTGGACAGTCTGGTTGGTGGATGGAGCGAGACATGATGTCCCAGATGTGCTCAATTGGATTCAGGTCTGGGGAACGGGCGGGCCAGTCCATAGCATCAATGCCTTCCTCTTGCAGGAACTGCTGACACACTCCAGCCACATGAGGTCTAGCATAGTCTTGCATTAGGAGGAACCCAGGGCCAACCACACCAGCATATGGTCTCACAAGGGGTCTGAGGATCTCATCTCGGTACCTAATGGCAGTCAGGCTACCTCTGGAGAGCACATGTAAGGCTGTGCGGCCCCCCCAAAGAAATGCCACCCCACACCATGACTGACCCACCGCCAAACCGGTCATGCTGGAGGATGTTGCAAGGCAGCAGAATGTTCCCCACGGCGTCTCCAGACTCTGTCACTTCTGTCACATGTGCTCAGTGTGAACCTGCTTTCATCTGTGAAGGGCACAGGGCGCCAGTGCCGAATATGCCAATCTTGGTGTTCTCTGGCAAATGCCAAATGTCCTGCACGGTGTTGGGCTGTAAGCACAACCCCCACCTGTGGACGTCGGGCCCTCATACCACCCTCATGGAGTCTGTTTCTGAACGTTTGAGCAGACACATGCACATTTGTGGCCTGCTGGAGGACATTTTGCAGGGCTCTGGCAGTGGTCCTCCTGCTCCTCCTTGCACAAAGGCGGAGGTAGCGGTCCTGCTGCTGGGTTGTTGCCCTCCTACGGCCTCCTCCACGTCTCCTGATGTACTGGCCTGTCTCCTGGTAGCGCCTCCATGCTCTGGACACTACGCTTACAGACACAGCAAACCTTCTTGCCACAGCTCGCATTGATGTTCCATCCTGGATGAGCTGCACTACCTGAGCCACTTGTGTGGGTTGTAGACTCCGTCTCATGCTACCACTAGAGTGAAAGCACCGCCAGCATTCAAAAGTGACCAAAACATCAGCCAGGAAGCAGAGGAACTGAGAAGTGGTCTGTGGTTCCCACCTGCAGAACCACTCCTTTATTGGGGGTGTCTTGCTAATTGCCTATAATTTCCACCTGTTGTTTATTCCATTTGCAAAACAGCATGTGAAATGTATTGTCAATCAGTGTTGCTTCCTAAGTGGACAGTTTGATTTCACAGAAGTGTGATTGACTTGGAGTTACATTTAATTGTTTAAGTGTTCCCTTTATTTTTTTGAGCAGTGTATATATATATATATATATATATATATACATATATATATATATATATATTTAAATAAGAAAAATTCTTATTTACAATGACGGCCTAGGAACAGTGGGTTAACTGCCTTGTTCAGGGGTAGAACAGCTAATTTTTACCTTGTCAGCTCAGGGATTCGATCTAGCAACCTTTCAGTTCCTGCCCCGACGCTCTAACCACCTGGTTGTGGTACATGTATGGCACCTGCCTCCCCAGTGAATAATCATTATGGGCGAAGAAGCCTTTACGATAAGATGGATAAGAAAGCATTTTATTGTCTGTTTTGACATAAATGTCCTTTGCGTCATAAAAACGGCTTACATAACATAAAATACAACATACAGAAGATGTGGCGGTCAAGGGGTTATAGAAGTTAAACAGAATAGTTAACCTCAACATTTGAATCAGATTTACCCCTCTACAACTGAAAAAAATGCTACACTCTTAGAATTATTTTTTGATTATAGAACCAAAAAGAGTTATATTACTTGCTTCATGGAACCCATAAAGTTATATATACTGGATAACCCTTTTATAGGGTTCTTTGATCAGAACCTTAGAGGCTCTTCTTCAATGAAGATCCTAAATGGCGCAGCGGTCTAAGGCACTGCATCTCAGTGCTAGAGGCGTCACTACAGACCCTTGTTCGATTCCAGGATATATCACAACTGGCTGTGATTGGGAGTCCCTGGGGGCGGCACACAATTGGCCCAGTGTCGTTCAGGTTAGTGTTTGGCTGGGTTAGGCTGTCATCAATCCATCAAATGTATTTATAAAGCCCTCCTTACATCAGCTGATGTTACAAAGTGCTGTACAGAAACCCAGCCTAAAACCCCAAACAGCAAGCAATGCAGGTGTAGAAGCACTGTGGCTAGGAAAAACTCCCTAGAAAATCCAGAACCTAGGAAGAAACCAAGAGAGGAACCAGGCTATGAGGGGTGGCCAGTCCTCTTCTGGCTGTGCCGGGTGGAGATTATAACAGAACATGGTCAAGATGTTCAAATGTTCATAGATGACCAGAATGGTCAAATAATAATCACAGTTGTTTTCGAGGGTGCAACCGGTCAGCACCTCAGGAGTAAATGTCAGTTGGCTTTTCATAGCCGATCATTCAGAGTATCTCTACTGCTCCTGCCGTCTCTAGAGAGTTGAAAACAGCAGGTCTGGGACAGGTAGCACGTCAGGTGAACAGATCAGGGTTCCATAGCCGCAGGCAGAACAGTTGAAACTGGAGCAGCAGCACAGCCAGGTGGACTGGGGACATGCATGTAGCCTAGTGTTCCTGAGTGGCCGAGTTACAGTTTTGACTTAAATCTGAAAATGTTTGTCAAGCAATGATCAACAACCAATTTGATAGAGCTTGAAGAATCTTTTAAAGAGTAATGGGAAAATGTTGCATAATCCAGGTGTGGAAAGCTCTTAGAGACTTACCTAGAACGTCTCACAGCTGTAATTTCTGCCAAAGGTGCTTCTACACTGAATACATGTGAATACATGTGAATTAGATTTGTGTTTTTCATTTTCAATACTTTTGCACACATTTAGAAAAACATGCTTCCCTGTTGTGTGTAGATGGATGAGAAAAAAAAATGTATTCGATCAATTTTGAGACGGCAGGTAGCCTAGTGGTTAGAGCGTTGGACCAGTAACCGAAAGGTTGTTGGATCGAATCCCCTAGCTGACGTTCTGTCGTTCTGCTCCTGTTCAAGGCAGTTAACCCACTGTTCCCCATTAGGCCATCATTGTAAATAAGAATTTGTTCATAAGGTAAAAAAATTATGAATAAAAATTGTTCTTAATTAACTGACTTGCGTAGTTAAATAAATTAACCCAAATGGTTCCATATTGAACCCTGCGTGGTGCCATTAATGAATTATGGCTACTACTATTAAATAGTGATATTTTGAGCTTAGTATATAATTGAATAAACAACTAAATAATGGACAAAAGAATTCCAGCATAATTCTTTTCATTTATTGTCATTGACATGATCAACAGACAAGGTAAGACAATGTCAAACATTATGGTTACCAGTTCTAAATGAACCAAGTAAAACTCATGGACGATTAGTAAAGCTTTAACCAAGTTTATTCACCAGTGGTAGTGTGTGTGTATATATATATACAGTGGGGCAAAAAAGTATTTAGTCAGCCACCAATTGTGCAAGTTCTCCCACTTAAAAAGATGAGAGAGGCCTGTAATTTTCATCATAGATACACTTCAACTATGACAGACAAAATGAGAAGAAAAAAAATCCAGAAAATCACATTGTAGGATTTTTTATGAATTTATTTGCAAATTATGGTGGAAAATGAGTATTTGGTCTATAACAAAAGTTTATCTCAATACTTTGTTATATACCCTTTGTTGGCAATGACAGAGGTCAAACGTTTTCTGTAAGTCTTCACAAGGTTTTCACACACTGTTGCTGGTATTTTGGCCCATTCCTCCATGCAGATCAGGACCATGCAGGGAAACTTCAATCAGTTTTACCTCATTTTTATCAGCATGTTAAATGTGCAACCAGAGGGGAAACAATTCTAGACCACCTTTACTCCACACACAGAGACGCATACAAAGCTCTCCCTCGCCCTCCATTTGGCAAATCTGACCATAACTCGTGATACCTGCTTTCAAGCCAAAATTAAGGCAGGAAGCACCAGTGACTCAGTCTATAAAAAAAGTGGTCAGATGAAGCAGATGCAGGACTGTTTTGCTAGCACAGACTGGAATATGTTCCGGTATTCTTCCGATTGCATTGAGGAGTACTCCACATCAGTCACTGGCTTTATCAATAAGTGCATCGATGACGTCGTCCCCACAGTGACCGTACATACATACCCCAACCAGAAGCCATGGATTACAGGCAACATTTGCTAAAGGGTAGAGCTGCCGCTTTCAAGGAGTGGGACTCAGAAGCTTATAATAAATCCCGCATTGCCCTCCGACGAACCATCAAACAGGCAAAGTGTCAATACAGGACTAAGATCGAATTGTACTGCACCGGCTCAGACAGATTACCAGGACGGTTACTCCGAGCATGCGCTGACCAACTGGCAAGTGTCTTCACTGACATGTTCAAACTCTCCCTGCCTGAGTCTGTAATACCAACATGTTTCAAGCAGACCACCATAGTCCCTGTGCCCAAGAAAGCAAATAACCTGCCCAATTGACTACCGCCCCGTAGCACTCACATCTGTAGCCATGAAATGCTTTGAAAGGCTGGTCATGGGTCACATCAACACCATTATTCCAGAAACCCTAGACCCACTCCAATTTGCATACCGCACCAACAGATTCACAGATGATGCAATCTCTATTGCACTCCACACAGCCCTTTCTTACCTGGACAAAAGGAACACTCATGTGAGAATGCTATTCATTGACTACAGATCAGCGTTCATTACCATAGTGCCCTCCAAGCTCATCAATAAGCAAAGGACCCGGGACTAAACACCTCCCTCTGCAACTGGATCCTGGACTTCCAGGACGCATCCCCCACACTGATCCGCAACACGTGGTCCTCTCAGGGGTGCCTGCTCAGTCTCCTCCTGTACTCCCTGTTCACTCATGACTGCACGGCCAAGCATGACTTCAACACCATCATTAGGTTTGTTGATGACACAACAGTGGTAGGCCTGATCACAGACAACGAAAAGGCAGCCTATTGGGAGGAGATCAGAGACCTGGGAGTGTGGTGCCAGGACAACAACCTCTCCCTCAACGTGATCAAGACAAAGGAGATGATTGTGGACTACAGGACTAAAAGAGGACTGAGCACGCCCCCGTTCTCATCGACGGGGCTGTAGTGGAGCAGGTTGAGAGCTTCAAGTTCCTTAGCGTCCACGTCACCAACAAACTAACAGGGTCCAAGCACACCAACGCAGTTGTGAAGAGGGCATGACAAAACCTATTCCCCCTCAAGAGACAGAAAAAATGTGGCATGTGTGCTCAGATCCTCAAAAGATTTTCCAGCTGCTCCATCGAGAGCATCCTGACGGGTTGCATCACTGCCCGGTAAAGGCAACAGCTCGGCCTCCGACCGCAAGGCACTACAGAGGGTAGTGCATATGACTCAGTACATCACTGGGGTTAAGCTTCCTGCCATCCAGGACCTCTATACTAGGCGGTGTCAGAGGAAGGACCCTATAAATTGTCAAAGACCCCAGCCACCCTAGTCATAGACTGTTCTCTCTGCTACCGCATGGCAAGTGGTACCGGAGCGCCAAGTCTAGGTCCAAGAGGCTTCTAAACAGCTTTTATCCCCAAGCCATAAGACTCCTGAACAGCTAATCAAATGGCTACCAAGACTATTTACATTGCCCCCCCCCCCCGTCCCACACACACACACACACACATACATACACACACTGCTGTTACTCTCTGTAATTATCTATGCATAGCCACTTTAATAACTCTACCTACATGTACATAATTACCTCGACACCGGTGCCCCCGCACATTGACACATTGACTCTGTACCGGTACCCCTGTATATAGCCCTGCTCTTGTTATTTACGGATGCTCTTTAAATATATATTATTCTTAGCTCATTTGAGGTATTTTCTTAAAACTGCGTTGTTGGTTAGAGTAATTAAGTAAGCATTTCACTGTACGGTCTACACAAGTTGCATTCAGCGCATGTGACAAATACAATTTTATTTGAAGAACCTAAGGTTCTATGTAGAACCCCAAAGAACCCTATTTTGTAAGAGGGTAGAGCCGCTATGTGAAAAACACGGGGTGGGGTGAGGGTAATATTGTGTATGAGATCATTTCTGAAAGGAAACACGACGTATACGTTTATTAAATGATTAGAAAATATTACGATGCATAGTCTTGGCACTGTGCTCTGCTCCTTCAGGGTAGCTCACCGCCAGAGCGAACCGTCATATAAAGATGATCAAACAACTACAGGCGGTGCTGTACCAAATCCCCTGAAGGAAGAAACAGAACCAAGACAGGTGGAGGCTGGTGGTGGGATTTCAGAAAACAGCAGGTATAGCGACTAACTAGTAGGCAGCAACGCTAATGGCAGCAAGACACACCAGCGTGTGTGACATCCATCATCGGGGAAGGATGTGTAGAACTGGCCAACTTAAATAGGCTGCATGAAGGTAGAGTGTGAATAAAATTGGTGCAATATCCGCTGTTGTGATCAGCTGTTGCCGCCACACTCAGGTTTCCCTTCTGTGCCGGCTTTGTTTTATTTCAGAAAGAAAACAACACATGTAAGTTTAAGCATTTATTAGAAAGGTTACAATGTGTAATATTGACATTAGGCTCTGCTCCGTCAGGGTAGCTCACTGCCAGAGCGAACCGTCATATAAAAATTATAAAATGACTACAGGCAGGGAGCACAATATGCTATACCAAATCCCCCAAAACAGCCAGATGATTAACTGTGTGTATGGCATAATACGCCATTTAAGAGCTGTCAATAGACCAGCGAAGGTCATTGTACCATTACATGAATGCCGACTAGGCCTGTTTGTGAATACTAACTATCTGTAGCATGAGTTAATGCAGACATATGACAATTTCTCATTTGACGCAACGCCAGTTACCCTCAATGAGGCATCTTACTACATGTGAAATATCTAAATAGGCAACCATAAGTAGTATGAACCACAGGAGCCATTATTCCAGCCATTATTTTGAGCCGTCCTCCCCTCAGCAGCCTCCAGTGGTATGAACGCACTTGCCATAGTGACGTCCTGCCGGATGCCCTCGCTGAGCCAAGATCAGCTTTCATCTTGGATCATGAAGATATTCTACCTATGAACACAACCAACCACCTGAAATATAGATGCGCCATCAGGTGGCCTCGCTGAGGCAGGATGAGCGATCTTCTTGGTACATGAAGATATTCTACCTATGAACACAGCCAACCACCTGGAATAAAGATGCACCATCAAGTGGCCTCGCTGAGGCAGGATGAGCGATTTTCTTGGTACATGAGGATATTCTACCTATGACCCAGCCAATCACATGCAGCTATATAACAGAGTTATATTTCAAATTGCAATGCAGTATGGATAACCAGCATATCTACTGGACCATATTGGCAATTACTGCAGGAACTCTTGTAGGCTCCACAATCTCAGCATTTCAACCAAGTGTAATGTCTTAGGCAGAACAGGATAATAGGCCCATGATGTTGAGGGTGCAGCCGGGAGCGATTTTAGAAGCAGTAGCAGCGTTGATGCAGGAGTGGGCAGCCCATAGCTCAGAGCTAGCCCGCAGCACTGATGCAGGAGTGGGCGGCCCATAGCTCAGAGCTAGCCCGCAGCACTGATGCAGGAGTGGGCGGCCCATAGCTCAGAGCTAGCCCGCAGCGCTGATGCAGGAGTGGGCGGCCCATAGCTCAGAGCTAGCCCACAGCGCTGATGCAGGAGTGGGCGGCCCATAGCTCAGAGCTAGCCCGCAGCGCTGATGCAGGAGTGGGCGGCCCATAGCTCAGAGCTAGCCCGCAGCGCTGATGCAGGAGTGGGCGGCCCATAGCTCAGAGCTAGCCCGCAGCGCTGGTGCAGGAGTGGGCGGCCCATAGCTCAGAGCTAGCCCGCAGCGCTGATGAAGGAGCCAGAGAAGTGATGAGTTACAGTATCTTGTCATTGGTTGCCAGCATCAATGTTGATCAGAGATTAGCCAGGTGTCGCCTCTGCTCAGCATGCAGATAGCGTAAAATGGAAGAGAGGACAAAGCAGTGTCAGTTCTAGTGATGATGACTGGTGTTGATTTGCTAGTTCTTTCATGCTCGGTGTGTATGAGAATACGATTAACTTAACATGTGAAGGTCCATAATTTATTCAGAACCTGAGAGATCCTGCAATATTAAAGGAGTGGAATTTAGTGTATTTCAGACCGAAGAACCCGTACAAGCCATCACACAGACCACCTCTGGAAAAGCGTCATGTAAACCCAACACTGTTGACCCAAACTTGTGCTACTGCGAGAGGAGAGATACTCAGAGTTATTAAGAGTAGGTGGACAGATGCATTCCTGAGCAGAACTCACACCGAATGGTCCTGACACCCAATATGAACTGAATCCCTCCTATCAGACAATAAGAAAAGCTGCGTTTGCCTGACTGAAATTTGGAATAGAAAAGGCATACATGGTTGTATAAACACAAAACATTGTACAGAGAGAAAAGTAAATCAAATTTGATCGGTCGCATACACAGTTTAGCAGATGTTATGGAAGGTGCAGCAAAATGCTAATGTTCCTAGTTCCTATCAATCAATGCAGTAAATGTCAACAAGCACAGAATAATAACAAATTATAAAAACTCTAGTACAGAAGACATATAAATAGCTACCAGCGTGTAGAGTACCTGAGAATAGCTGGCTAGTGCCCGAGGGGCAGAGTAGGGTACTGGGCACGGTAGTGGGTAGATGTCCTGGAGGGCAGGCAGTGTGCTCTCGATGGTGCAATTGGATGACCGCACCACGCTCTGGAGAGCCCTGCGGTTGCGGTTTGTGCAATTGCCATACCAGGCAGTCATACAGACCGACAGGATGCTCTCAATGGTGCATCTGTAGAAGTTTGTGAGGGTCAGGAGCCAAATTTCTTCAGCCTCCTGAGGTTGAAGAGGCACTGTTGCGCCTTCTTCTCCACACTGTCCGTGTGGACCATTTCAGGTCCTCAGTGATGTGCAGGCCAAGAAATGTGAAGCTTTTCACCCTCTGCACTGCTGTCTCCTGTAGTCCATGACCAGCTCCTTCATTTTGTTGACATTGAGGGAGAGGTTATTTTCCTGCCAGCAGTCTGCCAAGGCATCTCATCAAACTTTGATGATTGAGTTGGAGAGGTGTGTGGCCACAGTTACGGGTGAACAGGGAATACAGGAGGTCTGAACACGCAGCCCTCTTTGGACCCCCGTGTTAAGGATCAGCGTGGCAGCGGTGTTGTTGCCTACCTTCACCACCTGGGGTCGGCCTGTAAGGGATTCCAGGACCAGGTTGCACAGGGAGGGGTTCAGACCCATGCCCTGAAAATAGTGATTAGCTTGGAGGGCACTATGGTGTTGAAGGCTGAGCTGTAGTCGATTCAACAGCATTCTTTCATAGGTATTAGACAGTAAGTAGAATGCTGCAGAGAGGCACAACTCAGCCATGATATACCATCACACAACATAGAGTATAGTAATAAACACAAATAAATGTTAGCCACAATGTTTTATTTAACCAGGCAAGTCAGTTAAGAACAAATTCTTATTTACAATGGCGGCCTACCCCGGACGACGCTGGGCCAATTGTGCGCCGCCCAATGGGACTCCCAATCACGTCCGGATTCGATGCAGCCTGGATTCAAACCAGGTACTGCAGTCACACCTCTTGCACTTGGATGCAGTGTCTTAGACCGCTGCGCCACTCGGGAGCCCAATGGGGCAAAATATAACATAACCACCTGTAGGGTCGAAATAGCCTAATGTCCTGCTGATACTGCTCAAGAGTGTGCAAAGCTGTAATCAAGGCAAAGGGTGGCTACTTTGAAGAATCTGAAATATAAAGTATATTTTGATTTGTTTAACACTTTTTTTGGTTACTACACAATTCAATGTGTTTTTTTTATAGTTGTGATGTCTTCACTAGTATTCTACAATGTTGAAAATAGTACAAATAAAGAAAATCCCTTGAATGAGTAGGTGTGTCCAAACATTTGACTGGTACTGTATTTCAGTCAATTAAAGTTGGCCATTCAGATGTGCAGACAGACTTATTTGCCACTCCTTTTGCCCCATCTCTTTCAACCGCAGACTTGTTCAATTACTCATCAATCCCTGGAGCCGTAATACTGTAGTTCTAACAGTCAGTTTCTTAACAGCTGCATGTTTATCAGTAATTTTCATAAATCCATCAATTGCCACGTGTGCATGCTCCTTATTAATCACATCACACCAACACATATTTTTAACATCGTCCACATAAATCACAGCTTAATATTTTGTATGATCTCTTATATACTATTTTAGGCCCAGTTTTTGGAACCTTGGCTTTCCTGGATATAACCACTTTTTGTGAGCACTGCATCCAATGGGTATGGATACAGCTTTAGAACAAAGTTCTACAGTCTTAGTAAAAATGTGATCAATACTTGTGGATGATATAGTTCCTGTAGTGTTTATAAATACCATTATAGGTTGATTAATAATCTGAACCAGATTATAGGCACTAGTTAGTGAGAAGTTTCTTCTCGAGCGGACACCTTAATGGAAAAACAGTCAATATTCAGGTCCCCCTGTTTACATCACATACACTATCAAGCGTTTCATACATTATCTACATACTGACTATTAGCACTTGGTGGCCCGTAGCTACACCCTCAAAGAGTGGGCTTTGGATGAGGTAGGTTTACCTACTTCCACTGTAACAATGTGCGCTGAGAGTCGGGAAGCAAGTTCAGGGAGTGAGTGTTTTAATAAAATAAAGATAACATAATACAAAACAAGAAACACTAACAGCACACAGACATGAAACAGAAACAATAACGCCTGGGGAAGGAACCAAAGGGAGTGACATACATAGGGAAGGTTATCAGGGAAATGATTGGGAGTCCAGGTGAGTCTGATGACGTGCAGGTGCGCGTAACGATGGTGACAGGTGTACGCCATAACTAGCAGCCTGGTCTTCTAGAGGCCGGAGAGGGAGCACACCGGATGTCCACAATGCTTCAATAACACTTAACATGAGATGTTCTCTAAGCATTACAGGGATGTGGCTCTGAATATACAGTTGAAGTTTACATACACTTAGGTTGGAGTTATTATTTTCAACCACTCCACAAATGTCTTGTTAACAAACTTTTGGCAAATCGGTTAGGACATCTACTTTGTGCATGACACAAGTAATTTTTCCAACAGTTGTTTACAGACAGATTATTTAACTTATAATTCACTGTATCACAATTCCAGTGGTTCAGAAGTTTACATACACTAAGTTGACTGTGCCTTTAAATACAGTAGCTTGGAAAATTCCCGAAAATTATGTCATGGCTATAGAAGCTTCTGATAGTGGATGTATTTCATGGCTTACCTTCAAACTCCGTGCCTCTTTGCTTGACATCATTGTAAAATCAAAATAAATCAGCCAAGACCTCAGAAAGAAATTGTAGACCTCCACAAGTCTGCTTCAATTTCCAAACGCCTGAAGATATCACGTTCATCTGTACAAATAATAGTATGCAAGGTGCAAAAAGTGCAAAACACCAGTAAAGGACCTTGTGAAGATGCTGGAGGAAACAGGTACAAATGTATCTATATCCACAGTAAAATGAGTCCTATATCGGCATAACCTGAAAGGCCGCTCAGCAAGGAAGAAGCCACTGCTCAAAAACCGCCATAAAAAAGCCAGACTACGGTCTGCAACTGCACATGGGGTCAAGGATCATACTTTTTGGAGAAATGTCCTCTGGTCTGATGAAACAAAAATAGAACTGTTTGGCCATAATGACCATCGTTATGTTTGGAGGATAAAGGGTGAGGCTTGCAAACCCGAAGAACACCATCCCAACTGTGAAGCACGGGTTGGCAGCATCATGTTGTGGGGGTGTTTTGCTGCAGGAGGGACTGGTGCACTTGTAAGGGGTGCGTAACTGGTGGCAGGGAAGTCAGCAGCAGGAGAGCAGAACTAGGTAATAGCCGGAGCAGTTTCATAGCAAAACCAATGACATAAAGAAATAACCAACATGGGTACAAAACCCGACGCGGACCAGTCAACATGTGCACAAGCACTTACAACAAAAAATTCCACACAAAGACATGGGGGGGAACAGAGGGTTAAATACACAACAATTAATGAGGGGAAATGAAAACCAGGTGTGTAGGAAAACAAGACAAAACAAATAGAAAATAAAAAGTGGATCGACGATGGCTAGTAGACTGGTGACGCCGACCGCCGAACGCCGCCCAAACAAGGAGAGGTACCGACTTCGGGTGGAAGTCGTGACAGCACTTCACAAAATAGATGGCATCATGAGGTAGGACATTTATGTAGATCTATTAAAGCAACATCTCAAGACATCAGTCAGGAAGTTAAAGTTTCGTCGCAAATAGGTCTTCCAAATGGACAATGATCCCAAGCATACTTCCATAGTTGTGGCAAAATGGCTTAAGAACAACAAAGTTAAGGTATTGGAGTGGCCATCACAAAGCCCCGACCTCAATCCTATAGAAAATTTGTGGGCAGAACTGAAAAAGCGTGTGCGAGCATGGAGGCCTACAAACCTGACTCAGTTACACCAGCTCTGTCAGGAGGAATGGGACAAAATTCACCCAGCCTATTGTGGGAAGCTTGTGGAAGGCTACCTGAAATGTTTGGCCCAAGTTAAACAATTTAAAGGCAATGCTACCAAATACTAATTGAGTGTATGTAAACTTCTGACCCATTTGGGAATGTGAATAAATAAATAAAAGCTGAAATAAATCATTCTCTCTACTATTATTCTGACATTTCACATTCTTAAAATAAAGTGGTGATTCTAACTGACCAAAGACAGGGACTTTTTACTAGGATTAAATGTCAGGAATTGTGAAAAACTGAGTTTAAATGTATTTGGCGAAGGTGTATGTAAACTTCCGACTTCAACTGGATACAGCAACACCCTATAGGCATTTCTGTCATATAAGTGGTGTGAATCAAATTGGTGCAATATCCACTGTTGTGATCAAATTAAATGTATTTATATAGCCCTTCGTACATCAGCTGATATCTCAAAGTGCTGTACAGAAACCCAGCCTAAAACCCCAAACAGCAAGCAATGCAGGTGTAGAAGCATGGTGGCTAGGAAAAAACTCCCTAGAAAGTCCAAAACATAGGAAGAAACCTAGAGAGGTGATCAGCTGTTGTCACCACACTTAGGTTTCCCTTCTGTACTGGCTTTGATTTATACAACAGTGTTATTATGCTCGTGGTGCATTGGTTAAATGTGCATGCATTTGTTCAGTGCATGATCAAATAATGCATGTGTGTGATTGGTTATAACTGTCTTAATTGATAGGTCCTCATTGGTTGTGGGCCTGGGATATATCCTCTGCTACCCTGTGAGCGGGCGCAGATGGAGAGATGTTAGGTAAGCAGTTATGTCTTCTCATCTGTCAAGTGTTAATAAACCATCATAACCAAGATGCACTTCTGCATACTGTCATGTTCCTTTCAAGAGCTTCAAAATAACCTACTCGCTTTAACTGGTAATGCAACAAGAAACACCTAGGCAGGTTAAACTGTGTCATTGTGGCATATACGGGCTCCTCGGGTACGCTTAAAAAATTAAGTATCAAATCTCAACAGAATTCAACCCTCAGCCCAGATTAAACTTTTGCTTTTCTAGAAAATTAAAGAACTCTGTGTCTACAGGCAAGCAGCTGTCCATCCTTGTTCTTCCAGCACAAGATGGAAAGTTCAGTGTTTTCCAATTAATTTAACTCCATTTCTCAGTTTTCAGATCATAGCAATGCCTGTTTGATTGTCTGATAAGATACAAGACAGTTGAAATGGACATATAACCAATACTTCTCTGTCAATGGGTTCCACAAATATTCCAGATGAGGAAAGACATCACAAAAACACTTTGCAAATCAGTAAATCAAATCAAATTGTATTTGTCACATGCGCCGAATACAACAGGTACCATGAAATGCTTATTTACAAGCCCTTAACCAACAATGCAGTTTTAAGAAAATAGAGTTGAGAAAATATTTACAAAATAAACAACAGTACAAAATTAAATAACATTAACAAGGCTATATATAGGGGATACCAGTTCAGAGTCAATGTGCGAGGTACATATGTACATGTAGGTAGGGGTAAAGTGACTAAGCATAGTAGCAGCAGTGTAAAAACAAAGGGGGGTGGGGTCAATGCAAATAGTATAGGTGGCCATTTTGATTAATTGTTCATCTGTTTTTTGGCTTAGGGGTAGAAGCTGTTAAGGAGCCTTTTGGACCTGGACTTGGCGTTCCGGTACTGCTTGCCGCGCGGTAGTAGAGAGAACAGTCTATGACTAGGGTGACTGGAGTCTTTGACAATTTGTCGGGCTTTCCTTCATACCGTCTAGTATATACAGTGCCTTGCGAAAGTATTCGGCCCCCTTGAACTTTGCGACCTTTTGCCACATTTCAGGCTTCAAACATAAAGATATAAAACTGTATTTTTTTGTGAAGAATCAACAACAAGTGGGACACAATCATGAAGTGGAACGACATTTATTGGATATTTCAAACTTTTTTTAACAAATCAAAAACTGAAAAATTGGGCGTGCAAAATTATTCAGCCCCTTTACTTTCAGTGCAGCAAACTCTCTCCAGAAGTTCAGTGAGGATCTCTGAATGATCCAATGTTGGCCTAAATGACTAATGATGATAAATACAATCCACCTGTGTGTAATCAAGTCTCCGTATAAATGCACCTGCACTGTGATAGTCTCAGAGGTCCGTTAAAAGCGCAGAGAGCATCATGAAGAACAAGGAACACACCAGGCAGGTCCGAGATACTGTTGTGAAGAAGTTTAAAGCCGGATTTGGATACAAAAAGATTTCCCAAGCTTTAAACATCCCAAGGAGCACTGTGCAAGCGATAATATTGAAATGGAAGGAGTATCAGACCACTGCAAATCTACCAAGACCTGGCCGTCCCTCTAAACTTTCAGCTCATACAAGGAGAAGACTGATCAGAGATGCAGCCAAGATCACTCTGGATGAACTGCAGAGATCTACAGCTGAGGTGGGAGACTCTGTCCATAGGACAACAATCAGTCGTATATTGCACAAATTTGACCTTTATGGAAGAGTGGCAAGAAGAAAGCCATTTCTTAAAGATATCCATAAAAAGTGTTGTTTAAAGTTTGCCACAAGCCACCTGGGAGACACACCAAACATGTGGAAGAAGGTGCTCTGGTCAGATGAAACCAAAATTGAACTTTTTGGCAACAATGCAAAACGTTATGTTTGGCGTAAAAGCAACACAGCTCATCACCCTGAACACACTATCCCCACTGTCAAACATGGTGGTGGCAGCATCATGGTTTGGGCCTGCTTTTCTTCAGCAGGGACAGGGAAGATGGTTAAAATTGATGGGAAGATGGATGGAGCCAAATACAGGACCATTCTGGAAGAAAACCTGATGGAGTCTGCAAAAGACCTGAGACTGGGACGGAGATTTGTCTTCCAACGAGACAATGATCCAAAACATAAAGCAAAATCTACAATGGAATGGTTCAAAAATAAACATATCCAGGTGATAGAATGGCTAAGTCAAAGTCCAGACCTGAATCCAATCGAGAATCTGTGGAAAGAACTGAAAACTGCTGTTCACAAATGCTCTCCATCCAACCTCACTGAGCTCGAGCTGTTTTGCAAGGAGGAATTGGAAAAAATTTCAGTCTCTCGATGTGCAAAACTGATAGACACATACCCCAAGCGACTTACAGCTGTAATCGCAGCAAAAGGTGGCGCTACAAAGTATTAACTTAAGGGGGCTGAATAATTTTGCACGGCCAATTTTTCAGTTTTTGATTTGTTAAAAAAGTTTGAAATATCCAATAAATGTCGTTCCACTTCATGATTGTGTCCCACTTGTTGTTGATTCTTCACAAAAAAATACAGTTTTATATCTTTATGTTTGAAGCCTGAAATGTGGCAAAAGTTCGCAAAGTTCAAGGGGGCCGAATACTTTCGCAAGGCACTGTAGGTCCTGGATGGCAGGAAGCTTGGCCCCAGTAATGTCCTGGGCCGTACACACTACCCTCTAGTGCTTTACGGTCGGGATACCAAGCTGTTGCCATACCAGGCAGTGATGCTACCTGTCAGGATGCTTTCGATGGTGCAGCTGTAGAACCTTTTGAGGATCTGGAGACCCATGCAGCGGTAGTGTTTAGTCCCAGGGTCCTTAGTTTAGTGATGAGCTTTCTGGGCACTATGGTGTTGAACGCTGAGCTGTAGTCAATGAACAGCATTCTCACATAGGTGTTCCTTTTGTCCAGGTGTGAAAGGGCGGTGTGGAGTGCAATTGAGATTGCATCATCTGTGGATCTGTTGGGGCGTATGCAAATTGGAGTGGGTCTAGGGTTTCCCGGAGAATGCTGTTGATGTGAGCCATGACAAGCCTTTCAAAGCACTTCATGGCTACTGACGTGAGTAGTCATTTAGGCAGGCTACCTTCACTTCCTTGGGCACAGGGACTGTGGTGGTATGCTTGAATCATCACTCGGTCAGGGAGAGGTTGAAAATGTCTGTGAAAACACTTGACAGTTGGTCCGCGCATGCTCGGAGTACACGCCCTGGTAATCCATCTGGCCTGCGGCCTTGTGAACATTGACCTATTTAAAAGTCTTGCTCACATCGACTACGGAGAGCGTGATCACACTGTCGTCCAAAACAGCTGGTCCTGTCATGCATGGTTCAGTGTTGATTGCCTCGAAGTGAGCACAAAAAGTATTTAGACCGTCCGGTAGTCTTGCTACACTGGACAGCTTGCGGCTGGGTTTCCCTTTGTAGTCCGTAATAGTTTTCAAGCCCTGCCACATCCGATAAGCGTCAGAGCTGGTGTAGTAGGATTCAAGCTTAGTCCTGTATTGACACTTTGCATAGTGGGATTTCTTATAAATGTCCGGATTAGTTTCCCACTCCTTGAAAGCAGCAGCTCTAGCCTTTAGCCCGACCTGACAAGGTAAAAATCTGTCGTTCTGCCCCTGAGCAAGGCAGTTAATCCACTGTACCCTGGGCGCCGAAGACGTGGATGTCGATTAAGGTAGCCCTCCACACCTCTCTGATTCAGAAGGGGGTTAAATGTGTAAGACACATTTCAATTGAATGCATTCCCCATTTTCTTTTAGCTCGGTGCGGATGTTGCCTGTAATCCATGGCTTCTGGTTGGGATATGTACGTAAGGTCACTGTGGGGACAATGTCGTCGATGCACTTATTTATGAAGCCAGTGACTGATGTGGTGTACTCCTCAATGCCACTGGATGAATCGCGGAACATATTCGAGTCTGTGCTAGCAAAACAGTCCTGTAGCTTAGCATCCGCATCATCTGTCCACTTCCGTATTGAGTACTGGTACTTCCTGCTTAGTTTTTTCTTGTAAGCAGGAATCAGGAGGATAGAATTATGGTCAGTTTTGCCAAATGGAGGGCGAGGGAAAGCTTTGTACATGTCTCTGTGTGTGGAGTAAAGGTGGTCTATAGTTGTTTTTCCTCTGGTTGCACACGATAGTGAAAACGGATTTATGTTTGTCTGCATTAAAGTCCCCATCCATTAGGAGCGCTGCTTCTGGATGAGCATTTTCTTGTTTGCTTATGGCCTTATACAGCTCGCTGAGTGCGGTTTTAGTGCCAGAATTGGTTTGTGGTGGTAAATAAATGGCTACGGAAAATATAGATAGTGTGGTGTTCAGCTTATCATGAGGTACTCTATCTCAGGCGAGCAATACTTCAAGACTTCCTTAATATTAGACATCGCACACCAGCTGTTATTGACAAATAGACACACACTACCACCCCTCGTCCTACCAAACATTGCTGTTCTGTCCTGCCGATGCACTAAAAACCCAGCCAACTGTATATTATCTGTGTCGTCGTTTACCCACGACTCCGTGAAACATAAGATATTACTGGTTTTAAAATCCCATTGGTAGGATATTCTCGAATGGATCTCATCCAGTTTATTCTCTAGTAATTGCACGTTGGCCAATCGAACAAGGCACACGGATCTGTCCCTTTGTATCTCTGTCATTTCTTAATGTGAATGAAGGGGATTTGTGCCTGGTCCAAGAGCAACAGTGTATCCTTCGTGTCAGACTCAAAAATCTTCTTCCAGTTCGAGGTGATTAGTCGCTGTTCTGATATCTTGAAGCTCTTTTTGGTCTTAAGAGACGGTAGCGGCAACATTATGTTCAAAATAAGTTACAAACAATGCGAATAAACACACAATAGCACAATTTGGTTAGGAGCCTGTAAAACGGAAGCCATCCCCTCCGACGCCATTACTCTGAAGGAGTAGTGATTATAGGATTCATTAGTTGTGTTTTATTGTGTGCATTTCTATTAGAAGTGGTTCTGTGTAACACGGTGTGCCATTGTGTGTGCTTCAGTTTCAACAGAGGTGCCTCTTCGCCAGCGCCTGATTCATGGGGGACCGGTGGTGGACCCTACCTGGGGTGAAGGTGGAGGTCCTGACATCTCCTAGTCTCTCCCCTTCTGCTGCCCTGCTGGCTGTCTGGAGCATCCCCCCTCCACGGAGAGAGGGGTGTAGCGCAGGGCTCTTGTCCTTCTATCTTCATCCCCCATCCCCTATCTCTCTCTCTCTATGACCTCCACATGACTTCATGTCTCTTCTACAGGCTCTACCGTTTACTGACAGTGCCTTGTCTACAGACATGTCTGTAACCCCCTTCCTCCTCCCACAGTTGTTCCATCTCACCACCCAAACCCCCTATCTATCAACCATCCCACCAGCCCAACAAATGTCCTTTGCTTATTTCTGTTGACTCAAACTAAATCGAGAAAAGAAACAAACCATTGTGTACTCTTGTGCGATATCAATGTTTAAGTGATGCTTTTCTCTGTCGTGTTCCGTCATGAGGTGGATGGGACAAGAAAGATTTCGAGAAGATTTCTCTTCTCGCTCTCAGAATTTGCTCCTCTCTCTCTCTCTCTCTCTCTCTCTCTCTCTCTCTGCTGGCTCTCATCTACTTGAATCAAAGACTTCAGCAATGTTCTATTCTTGCTAGCAGCAGTCATTACTGCAGTGTTGAGCGATTTTACCACGTGAGGCACTGGCGCAGACAAGCTTACTCAACCCTCTCTCATACCTTCATTTTGAAAGTCGAGGAAAGTCAGGGTATTCGCAATGGCCCTTTGTCAGTGAGTTGGGGTAAAAAAAGAAATACCCCAACTCACTGACAAAGGGATTTTCCATTTCTGTACAGGGAAGTATTTCTTCAATATAATTTGAGATGTACTTGTTTGTCCCACCTGTCCCACCGATGATTTCTTGTGCCAATAGAAGACGTGCATTCTCATCTACTTTAGGGATTCCACCATTACAGTTGCTGAGCGCCTATTCAGTCAATATTAACAAGCTCCTCTCCAGACTTACTCATGAAATGTTTATATTTATTTAGTTTGAATCTGTGTCCTTTCAATGGATTCTTGTTTATTTTATTGTTATTATTGGTGTGATTTTGTAATGAAAAAGCGGTGCGGTATTGCCTCCAAAGGAAGAAAGATCCAATTCCATAGTTATGAATTGACAAAAAAAAGCACAATTTTCTGCCCTGCACTTGCTCTGTAGATCCTGGTCTATATGCGGGAAATTAACATAGTTTGAGGTCAACGTTGGCCTCAGAGAAAGTCTGCAAAGGTTTTCATCCTAATCGAATGGCATAATAAACAGGGTTAAACATCTGCCAAGCGAGAGATAGGAGAAGATGGGAGAGGACAGGAGAGGAGTCAGGATGCTAGCCTGGCTCACTGACGTGGGCTGCTATCGCTGAAGTCTTTAGCCAAACATTACTGGGCCAGATGGCCTACAGCCCAAGAATAAATAATAGATTTATCTCCAAAAAGCAATCTACAAAATGGCTATAATCCAGGCTTGACGATGGTGGGAGTAAAAACCGACGTTACTGATGTCATAAAGAGGGAGGCGCCGCACAGCAAAGAGCCTTCTGTAATATATTTTTAAATATACATGTACATCATGGGCAGTGGCTTCTTTCTGACAGACGTCATGCTAACTCTTCTTAGCATTTTGCATAAAAAATCGAATGTTGAAGGTGTTCACACTGGATTTAGCCAGCGGCACATTGATGTCATCCTTTTGAACGAGCCGGTTGTTTGGCTGCATAGAGGTTGTGTTACCTGCTGTGTGAGTCGGGCTGTACTTGTACATGGTTCAGGCCTTTTTAACTAAGGCTTGGCAGCACATCTGAGGGCCGCATTTGCTACATCGTCTCTTGCTCGTCCTAACACCAATGCAGTAACTTTCAGTAATACTGAAAGTATGGATTTTCACTATTTCCCTTTTAGCCGAAATGTCTGTATTTCAGAAAGCTAAATCAGTCCTAGTAGGATATGTCATTCTCAATATTGTATTCATGCTACATTGAGCTCCAAAACTATTGGGACAGTGTCACACTATTTGTTGTTTTGGCTCTCTACACCAGCACTTTTTTACCATGATTACGGATAGTCCTGAATGAATCGTGAATAATGATAAGTGAGAAAGTTAGACACACAAATATCATAATCCCCCAGAATGCTAACCTCCCCTGTTATTGTCATGGTGAGAGGTTAGCATGTTTGTGCGTCTAACTTACTGACTCATCATTATTCACAATTCATTCAGGACTACCATATTCATGGTAGCATCCACATTCATGTAGCAGTCTTTTAGAAACCTTCTATTCTTATTTACAATAAAAGTGACTCCGAAATGAAAGAATACATTATTTACCATTCATTTCTATTGGGCACAAAATAATCTGAAACAGCCAAAACAAACAGCAAATGCATCTAACAAGTTTGTAGAGTCACAAGCTTGATGTAATCATTGCATGCTATATGGGACCAAATAATAAACTTTTGACCATTTTAATACCCATATAAGTGAATTTGGCCCAATACTTTTGGTCCCCTAAAATGGGAAGGACTATTTACAAAAAGTGGTGTAATTTCTAAATGGTTCACCTGGTATGGATGAAGTCTGCACTTTAACCTCACATATAATTTCAGATGTGAAGTGCTGGAGTGCAGAGCCCAAACAACGACAAATGTGTCACTGTCCCAGCTCACTGTATATTCTGAAATCACTGGTAGCTGTAGCTATTTTGAAATGAAGTTGTATGCTATTCTGAAGTGATCACTGAACATTTTGTGCAATTATCTCTCTCCGTCGTTCAACTGCCTGCCTAACTCCTAATCTTGCCCAATGAATGAAAAGTGCATTTTTTGCTTTCTGTTTTCTTAATAATGTTGCACTGATGATCATGATGATGACGATGTTGATGATTTTGTATTGTATTTCACTTTGCCTCTATGGGTCCAAACTTTTTGTTATGTGGTGAGAAATTGAGGTTGCGAATCCTAACTTCTATTTATGAGAAATGTTCACTGAGTGAAAACGTTACTTCGGTGGAAATTAGCCCCTAACACAGTACTTGAAATTCTGTTTGAGGCTTCTGAGTCCTTTAGCTGAGGGCTTGTGATCTGTGACTGTCAGGATGGCCATTGGCTGTTTAAAGAGTACAGTATGATGATAGTCGGCTCGACGTATACGCCGACAGTGTTGTACGTTTTCTTTTCATTTCCTATTTTCTTTGGAAGCATTTTGTTTTCTATAAGATCATTATTATTACGTGTGTGTCTATTTGGTGTTATTACACCATTGATAATAACATCATGATTATGATTTATAAGCTAAACTGGTGTTCTTGGAGGTATACAGTAATTATATCAGTTATTTTATATCCGCTCTTTAAATTGACTTGAATATGATGTCGACATAGTAGTTGGTTGCAATATGCCTGATTTGAGTAGTGGTATACTGACTGTTCCTGTGTTTGGATGAAGACTGTTTCCCCCCTCTTGCACTGACTCAGCCCAAACGCCTTCTGTCCAGGCATATAGCGCTGATGCAATGAGATGGTCAGAAATAACAACATCATTAAATATTTAATAGTTTAATAAAAATGTATGAAGGAAATATGATCTCCGCTCATTCCTGTCTCTATGTAATGATAGTTTAGTGCCTTCTTGAGTGCTGTAGTAATGTGATTTGCTGATGTCCTTGGACAGTTAGCACAAGATTGACTTCATAAGCAGGGAAATGTGAAGTGATTTTCTTCTGCATGTGTTATTTCTTAGGTAAAAGCTAAAGACCAAATAATGCAACTATTGTCTTATGTCATATTTAGTTAGCTGTACTCAGTTATACTCCTCTTTTGTTGTTATGCTCTTGTGTACTGTAATGTGACTTGCCAATCAATGTCCATGCCTTTCATAAAACCATATATTTTCCTTTCAGGAGGAGAAATACATTATTTTAGGAGGAAATAAACTAAACCACTTATATCTTATAACTTTGCATATCTGTCTAACAGGGTAATAAAAGTATTTCTATAGCTTTTTATTGCATTCTAAAGTAGCTGTTTATCAGCCTCATATCAACACTCACTACTGTAAAGACCACTCCCTACTGTAAAGACCACTCCCTACTGTAAAGACCACTCACTACTGTAAAGACCACTCACTACTGTAAAGACCACTCCCTACTGTAAAGACCACTCACTACTGTAAAGACCACTCACTACTGTAAAGACCACTCCCTACTGTAAAGACCACTCACTACTGTAAAGACCACTCCCTACTGTAAAGACCACTCCCTACTGTAAAGACCACTCCCTACTGTAAAGACCACTCCCTACTGTAAAGACCACTCACTACTGTAAAGACCACTCCCTACTGTAAAGACCACTCCCTACTGTAAATACCACTCACTACTGTAAAGACCACTCCCTACTGTAAAGACCACTCACTACTGTAAAGACCACTCCCTACTGTAAAGACCACTCACTACTGTAAAGACCACTCCCTACTGTAAAGACCACTCACTACTGTAAAGACCACTCCCTACTGTAAAGACCACTCACTACTGTAAAGACCACTCACTACTGTAAAGACCACTCACTATTGTAAAAAGAGAACCCCTAACTGGAAAGGCCACTCCTTACTGTAGCAGGAATGGTTCACTTTTCCTTTGAAGCAGTTTACAGGAATAATGGTTGTTTGTTAGGAAAATCATGACTGGTGAAATGGTGTGTGCCCAGATAAGATACTTACAGGAATCACACTTCTTGAAAAAAAACGTTCAAAGAAACTTGGAAGACAAACAATCCGCCATCATTGACACAATGGGAAAAACAAATGATTTATTTTTGAAATGTTGAAATGGCATGGGTGACCGAGGAAAAACTAATTGGTACAATTTAAGGCCAAGTGGCAAACAATAATGCAGGCACTAGGAATGGGGGTGTGGGCATGCAGGTCTGGGCAGAGGAGATGTAGTCATTGTGTGTGTCTGTAAGTTGTTAGTATGTATATGTTTGTTTTTGGAATGTAAAAAATAAGAAACAATATATTTAATACAAATGAAATAAACCGATTCTAACAGGAAGTGGGAAACACCATGAATCATTAGTTCCTACCAAGACCAACCATTCATGTCTATGTCATTCTGGTCAATCCTGATTAGGTAAGTGCTGTACAAAGCTATGCAATATTTTCCTAAACCTAGACCATGCCTGTGTTGTTTTTCATTTATTGTAGTATTGTAAACTAAATATATATCAGAATAGTACAATGAACTATACATGTATATACACTTACAATTTCAGCATTGTGTTTTGGCATACTCTTATTTTCAAATCAGATAAGACAGCTGAACTTTGTTCTTTAACTGAACATTTTGAGTGGAGGTTTCTAAGGTATTGAGTTTCAATGTCTGCTCGGACTTGTATATACACTACAATGCTTTCAGTGTGTTGTGAAAGTAATGTCGGACGGATTTGTTTTGAAAAACATTACCTATACTGTTGTACTGTGGCCAACAAATCTGATACTGTAGATATGAATAGATTTCACCCAGATTGTGACTGAATATTACAACATATTTGATCCACATATTGTATTATTTATGCAAAATAACAATTTTATAAAGGAAAATCTCAAAACAATATCAGTTAAATCAAGGTGCAAGGATTGGAATTCATGTATGAATTTCATTATGAATGTTATTTGTAACTTTCTTGTCAGAAAAATGACACTGAGCACACCGTTATCAATTGTTAAAACAATTGGATGGAGTGTGCAGTCTCTCACCGTTGAGTTCTATATTCAGTCTTCTTTGATTCAAATCAAATCAAATTTGATTAGTCACAGGTGTAGACCTTACTGTGAAATGCTTCCTTACGAGCCCCTGACGGCCGTGGGCCTTAACCACATGGCCATGTGCCTTTCAATAAGCACTCTGGCGATCTGTGGACTTGTGAACCAGGTATCTGGCCTACTACATATCATGTCTTTTAATTAAAGGCTCCCTTTGTGAGACTGGGTATCCTGGTGAATGGGGTAGCGGTGGTGGCGGTGAAGTCGTGTCCTGAGCCCACGGTGCGCGGCATGCAGCGCATATTGCCCGTGGTGACAATGCACTGCAGGGGCCACAGCACGATGACCACCAGCAGCACCATCAACACGATGAAGAGCAGCAGCCGCTTCCAGCCGTTCAGACGCTCCAGGAAGCCTATGCGCTGGGGCCATGTCTGAGCAAGGACCTCACCTGCCTTGCTGGCCCCGATGTCGATGGAGATGCAGAAGGCTGAGGTGGAGCTGGGTGTTCCGGGGTTGGCCTCCAGTGGCCGCTTGTAGCACAGCTTCTCCCCATCAAGCCACACAGGTTCCTCGTGCTGCTGGTGGCTGGGCAGTTTACACAGTACCTCTTGGCTGGTGGCCAGGGCAGGCGGACCCTCCTCGGTTAGGAGGGTAGGGTGGCGGCAGAATGGACAAGGGATCTTGCTGCTGCCTCCTTCCTGTTCTCCTAGCGAAATGGCCATGAGGCGCGACAGGCACTCCAGGCAGAAGGTGTGGGTGCACTCCAGCAGCTTGGGTGTCTTGAAGACATTGTCGTAGGTGTTGTAGCAGATGGAGCACTCGGGTTGGCTACCAAAAGCAACCATTTTGTCCAGGTCCACATTCTCTTCCTGGGGCATCACCTTGGTGTGCCACATCTGAGGGATCTGCGCCATCTTGAAGGGGTGTTCTGTATCCTTTTCTCCTTTTCTTTGGTCTTGATTGGCACTCCCTCTTTTTCCCCCTTTATCTTCTTTGTTTTTGGTGTGGATTATCTGAGAATGAATGAAAATCCAGATTATTTATATTTTAATGACGTGTTCAGATTCTAGTAAAAATAATGGGCCAGACACCATGTAAAATGTATTTTTAGCATCAAGCAGTGTGTACATAATCCCAAATGGCTAACAGGATTTCATTCAAGAGCATATTATACAGTAGGTCATAAAGGTCTACGTCCTCTTGCAGGCGGAGTTCCATTATGTTATTCCCTTCAGAATATGATTACATTCTGACCTAATTTAAGGAGATTACACTCACGGTAGTCCCAAATAATTCAGCATTTGGTGGAATTTTATCATAAAGTAAGGTGTATAAATGTAATGTATTTTTACATATTTACATACATTTGAAGTCGGAAGTTTACATACACCTTAGCCAAATACATTTAAACTCAGTTTTTCACAATTCCTGACATTTAATCCTAGTAAAAATTCCCTGTTTTAGGTCAGTTAGGATCACCACTTTATTTTAAGAATGTGAAATGTCAGAATAATAGTAGAGAATTATTTATTTCAGCTTTCATTTCTTTCATCACATTCCCGGTGGTTTAGACGTTTGCATACACTCAATTAGTATTTGGTAGCATTGCCTTTAAATTGTTTAACTTGGGTCAAATGTTTCGGGTAGCCTTCTACAAGCTTCCCACAATAAGTTGGCTGAATTCCGGCCCATTCCTCCTGACAGAGCTGGTGTAACTGAGTCAGGTTTGTAGGCCTTTTTCAGTTCTGCCCTCAAATTTTCTATGGGATTGAGGTCAGGGCTTTGTGATGGCCACTCCAATACCTTGAATTTGTTGTCCTTCAGCCATTTTGCCACAACTTTGGAAGTATGCTTGGGGTCATTGTCCATTTGGAAGATCCATTTTTGACCAAGCTTTAACTTCCTGACTGATGTCTTGAGATGTTGCTTCAATATATCCACATAATTGTCCAACCTCATGATGCCATCTATTTTGTGAAGTGCACCAGTCCCTCCTGCAGCAAAGCACCCCCATAACATGATGCTGCCACCCCCGTTCTTCACAGTTGGGATGGTTTTTCTTCGGTTTGCAAGCCTCACCTTTTTTCCTCCAAACATATCAATGGTCAAAATGGCCAAACAGTTCTATTTTTGTTTCATCAGACCAGGGGACATTTCTCCAAAAAGTATGATCTTTGTCCCCATGTGCAGTTGCAAAACGTAGTCTGGCTTTTTTATGGCGGTTTTGGAGCAGCGGCTTCTTCCTTGCTGAGCGGCCTTTCAAGTTATGTCAATATAGGACTCGTTTTACTATGGATATAGATACTTTTGTACCTGTTTCCTCCAGCATCTTCACAAGGTCCTTTGCTGTTGTTCTGGGATTGATTTGCACTTTTCGCACCAAAGTACGTTCATCTCCAGGAGACAGAATGCGTCTCCTTCCTGAGCGGTATGACGGCTGCGTGGTCCCATGGAGTTTATACTTGCATATTATTGTTTGTACAGATGAACGTGGTACCTTCAGGCGTTTGGAAATTGCTTCCAAGTATGAACCAGACTTGTGGAGGTCTACAATTTATTTCTGTAAACAATTGTTGGAAAAATTACTTGTGTCATGCACAAAGTTGGTGTCCTAACCGACTTGTCAAAACTATAGTTTGTTAAAAAATTAATTTGTGGAGTGTTTGAAAAACTAGTTTTAATGACTCCAACCTAAGTGTATGTAAACTTCCGACTTCAACTGTATATCGGTCCCAATCCAAATCATCCTATCAAATGCATTTTGACATCAAAATGTACATTCATCAGTTTAATTGAATACTGTGACAACAAAAATGAGGTCAACCAAACAAAAACCTGATCTTAAAAACAGCATTTATAAGAATTATGTAAATACAGAAAATATTTGCTCTGTGGGATATGAATATTCAAATAGTATGTGACAACTGTGTTCAATTTGGAGTTTGTGACAGCAACTACAGTGGGGCAAAAAATTATTTAGTCAGCCAACAATTGTGCAAGTTCTCCCACTTAAAAAGATGAGAGAGGCCTGTAATTTTCATCATAGGTACACTTCAACTATGACAGACAAAATGAGAATGAACTTTTTTTTTCTTTTTTTTTTGCTAAATTGCACAGTCCTGGGCCTTTTCATCTCACAAGCATTTTTTTCACCAAAACAGGAACATAATAATAATGAACTGGAACATGTAATGCTTTGCTGCTGAACCCCTAATTATCACAATGAAATACTTTAAGATCTTCTATGGAGAAAACACCTTCCATTCTAATGAGTCCTGTGCGGATGTGACCATCGAGCTAAATAGACAACTCAAGCGTGTTCGTGAGTGTCTAAGCTTTCCATGAAGGGGTCATTGTCTGTAGCTCAAACCGTTTGGACTTTGGAGATGTTTCCGTGAGAACAACCTATTTCGGCATGTTGTCTCACAAACTGTGCTTTA
The DNA here is from genome assembly GCF_034236695.1 of Oncorhynchus nerka. NCBI lineage: Eukaryota > Metazoa > Chordata > Actinopteri > Salmoniformes > Salmonidae > Oncorhynchus > Oncorhynchus nerka. The sequence goes on along the minus strand of NC_088415.1, from coordinate 48,339,499 downwards.
GCACAGCTCCCTTCTACCACAGAGGCGTGTGGCTGCTATGGGCGTATCCAGGGCAACAAAAAGTCTGTAGCTGAAACACGGACTCAGGAGGTGTTCAGAACCACTCACATTTCAGCTCTTTCATATTGGGGCGCTGTATTGAAGCCACCGTGCAGCCATCAGGCTTTGGAGACCTTTACATTGATACATGTATTCTACACAGACACTTTAACGCATACTTTTAACTTATATTATGTGAGCTAAACATAACAAAAATATATATTTTTAAATCTATATTTTGAAAATAGTAAAAAATAAAGAAAAACCCTTGAATGAGTCGGTGTGTCCAGACTTTTGACTGGTACTGTACATCATTGCTTACTACCAACTAAACGCACTGTAAAGTCATTAGGCAACCTCTTGCATCCCCTGGGCAATGTTCATCGGGGAAACGTTGTAGATAGAAATGTTATGAATAGAGCTGACACGATTGTTCATTCTTCCTGTCAGAGGCTTTTTTGTTCTACATCAAAGATATCATTTATTTCACTTTTATTTAACCAGGAAAGACCGTTGAGTTAAAGAAACCTCTTTTACGAGGGCGATCAGGAAACCGACATGATCTATATCTGAGCATTTCACAAACGCTGTGCACCGGCTGAATGAGGCCCAGCTGTTGAAAGCATCTTTCTAGTGAGTGGGGAACAGTTATGTGGGACTCTCATCAGGCAGTACTAGGGATGGACACAGATCTCTTTGTTATTCCCGGTTTTCGCAGACGTCAGGATGGGCACCCTCCACAGGGACCTCCCTCTGGCCAGAGCCTCAAAGTCACCCAGCCAACCATCAGTCTGATAAACAGCCAGATAGTGTTATAGCACCACCACTATTGTACCACAACCATTAGCCATTAGCCATCCAGTATTGTATACCATGAGTCAATACATTTTAGAATTACCTTTGGTAGCGATTACAGCTGTCTTTCTGGGTAAGTCTCTAAGAGCTTTCCACACCTGGATTGTGCAACATTTGCCCCTTATTCTTTAAAGAATTCTTCAAGCTCTGTCAAATTGGTTGTTGATTTACTGCTAGACAACCATTTTCAAGTCTTTCCAAAGATTTTCTAGCAGATTTAAATGAAAACTGTAACTCGGCCACTCAGGAACATTCACTGTCTTCTTGGTAAGCAACTCTGGTGTATATTTGGCCTTGTGTTTTAGGTTATTGTGCTGCTGAAAGGTAAATTAATCTCCCAGTGTCTGGTGGAAAGCTAACTGAACCAGGTTTTCTAGTAGCATTTTGCCTGTGCTTAGCTCCATTCCATGTATTTTTTTTAATCCTAAACTGCCCAGTCCTTGCCAATGACAAGCAAACCCATAACATGATGCAGCCACCACTATGCTTGAAAATATGGAGAGTGGTACTCAGTAATGTGTTGTATTGGATTTGCCCCAAACATAACACTTTGTATTCAGGACAAAAAGGGAATAACTTTGCCACATTTTTTTACAGTATTACTTTAGTGCCTTGTTGCAAACAGGATGCATGTTTTGGAATATTTTTATTCTGTACAATTTTTATTCTGTACAAGGTTAGTATTGTGGAGTAACTACACTGTTGTTGATCCATCCTCAGTTTTCTCCCATCACAGCCATTAAACTGTTTTAAAGTCACCATTGGCCTCATTGTGAAATCCCTGAGCGGTTTTCTTCCTCCTCGGCGACTGAGTTAAGAAAGACATGTATCTATGTGGGTGTATTGATACACCATCCAAAGTGTAATTAATAACTCCCCCTTGCTGAAAGGGATATTCAACTTATTTCATCTTGCCATAACAAAGGGGTTGAATACTTATTGACTCAAGACATTTCACCTTTTCATTTTTTATTACTTTGTAAAGATTTCTAAAAACATATTTCCACTTTGACATTATGGGATAATGTGTGTGACAAAATATCTCAATATAATCATAATCATAATCAATTAATCATGGCTGTAACACCACAAAATGTGGAAAAAGTCAAGGAGTGTGAATACTCTCTGAAGGCACTGTAACTACATATGCCACTTCCTGACAAATGACAAACTTACTGGTATTGGTTTGGGTGTGATTGACACCTGTGTTCCGCTAATGCAGGATAGGTAGGTAGCTAGTAGGTACAGGACAGGTGATACAGTAGCTGTGATGGGGAGGTTTCGGGGGGTTGCATGTGTTCCCCCTCGACACACAGCAGCCCTACCCCTCTCTGTCCGGGCCCAGCTCTGCCAGCCGGCTGGTACAATGTGTCTGCTTGTTCTTCCTGTCCTCTCATTGCTCCATCTACCTGTTGGCATTCCTGCAGTGCCAGCCTTTGCCCAGGCCTCCTGTCTCTCTCTCTATCTACAGTATCTCTCTCTCTCTCTCTCTCTCTCTCACACACACACACACACACACACACACACACACACACACACACCACCATTTCAGACACAGAAACAACTGGAGGCCCCCAAAAGAAGTCTTGATGAATCCCCTAACTTCCTACGCAAACTACAATGTAGCAACTGCTCTGATGTTGGGAACAATGTAAAACAATCAACTAAGTAGACCAAGTGAGAATATCTGCAGCTTATCTGTGGCCTATGGGTTTAATTCCAACCTTTGTTAAACTTGTTATGCCACTGTTAACCTCCCACGATCCCAATCCACTGTTTGCACTTCAGGTAGAAGTTACCCCCAAAGCACAGATCTAAAATCAGCTTACCCTCCCTAACTCCTAGCTGGAACAATCAGGTTTATTTAACAGTCAACAAACCACAACACCAACCACATATCAGTGCTTATGGGCACATTTTATTGTGTGGGACCACTGACAGTTAGTCATTAATATAATCTTTTTTAGGTATGTCGGACCTGATTATCTACCACAGGAACATAAGGAAGGAGAGCCTTTGTTTTGCAGACTGGTGCTCCCTGAAGTTTGAACCCTCCCTCCCTGCCTGCCCTGTCTCTATCTATACGAAACGCTTTGGATATCAGCGGCATGTTTTCACCCTATCGCCATTTTAGCCGAGTAACGCGGTTTTGTGACTGCCTCCAAATCTATTCATGCTGCCTGAGCTGAGATATTTTGTGTTGTTATGTGTTGTGTTTTTCAGATTCTCAGAGTGGAATCTTAGCTTGTTTAAAGTCATTGGTAACATTAGATGTCTTTCATGAATCTTTATACATTGTGTATCAATGTTTACAATTAATTAAATACGTATTTATTAACAGTTTATAAATAGTTTATCAATGCTTATTCATTAAAGCTATTTTAAAATGTTACCAAGTCATCCTTTTTAAATGGTAAGCCAAGCTAAGTGCAGTAGGCTACAGTGCCTACGATTCTTCGAAGCAAAGCAGGTAGAGTTATGTGTTGACTTTTTCGGGCAGCAGCTGTTGTTTTCAACTGACTAGCCAGAGGCGGACTGGGACCAGAAATCGTCTCTGGAATTTCTCACACAACAGACCATTTTTTTTCTTAGTGGCCCCCACAACAGCCAACTGTTTTCCCTTGAGGCCCCCACACCAGCCCATTTTATTCCTTGAGACCTCCATTATTAGCCAGATAATAATCATTTAGCTCATTTCTTTTGTTGACATGCCCACTTCGGCTAAAAATTGACCAGCCCATATCTGGCCCCGAATGCTCGAAATTGCCAGATGACTTGTCCACCCCGGAGCATGACCTTTGTTTTCTTCAGCTGTGTGTATTTTGAGGTCAGCTGGTGCATAGACAGTTGAACTGCCTTTCTCTTCCATTGCAGCTCTACCTGTTCTCCAATTCTAAAGTAAACGTAACTTGATCCTCAGAAACGTGAGGTGTGCAACAGCATACAGTTCTGCTCAAAAACCTTGCTCTGGTATGAAGTTAATTGATTCACACGTTAAAACATAATCTAAAACAAAAAATGTTTTATCCTGTACCAGTTGGGACAATCTCATATGTTTGCACTGTTTACATATAAGCTAAGGTCAACAAAAGTTGAAAAGTTCCTGCTGAGGTTTCCTCTTACCTGTATAGTGAAAATATTGTCAGATGACCCTCTTTCTCTTTCTAGTGTATTACAGGTATTTCCTGATCGATTCTTCCTTCTGTAGACAAAAACACATCTTCAGGCCAAGTTGGACGACTGGGGGGGGTCCCACGGAGGAGGTGTGAATTGTGGGGATCACTCTGCAGCTATAGTATTCCCTGGTCATTGGAAGCGATAACGAATGGAAGTCAAGCAAGCTGCAGGTGTGCTCCGACAAACCATCACAGTAGCATGAGGTGTTTGCATTAGCCCAGGGGTGCTTCTATCTCTGTCCGTTGGTCGTCTCTCACCTGCTCTACTCTGCCGACTCCCTTTCCAGCTCTCTATGTCAATGACACTGCGGGCAGGGGAACAAAAAGGTGGCCTTGAGGGAGCGTCTGAAGGGGTAGGACAAGGGGGAGAGGGGGAGGGGAGAGGGATAGGCTAAGGAGAATCCAACACATTGTTTCCTCTCTACCTTACACTCCCTTTCCTTACTCCCCATCTCCTTCCCTCTCTCTCCTCACTTTCTCTCTCCTGCTCTTTCTGTCTCTCTTATATCCCACCAACACACTCATGCAAAAACACACTGAGACAATCAAATCAAATGTTGTCACTGCTCTCACCCTATGAAAGGTAAGGTTGGGAGTGTTCAGATACCACCCAGCCCATCAAACTGTTCTCAGAGCCTTCCCATCTACTGTGTGTGATCGCACTTATAAAATAGTATAAGATTCTCAGCGCATCAGACCATATGAATGGGTTTGTACTGTCATAACACATCTCTCAGAGACTGCGTTTCTCATTGACAATAAATTGACAAGCTCATTGCAGTCCCTTCTGCTTTGGACACTAATTTGTGGTTACACGTGAAAGTTTACCTGGGTCACTTTAGGATTGCAAAATTCCGGTAACTTTCCAAAAATTCCCAGGTTTTGAAGAAATCCCTGTTGGAAGATTCCTGGAAACTGGAGGGAATAAGCAGGAAATCCATAACCCTCCAACCAGTATTTCTGGAAACTGGAGGGAATAAGCAGGAAATCCATAACCCTCCAACCAGTATTTCTGGAAACTGGAGGGAATAAGCAGGAAATCGATAACCCTCCAACCAGTATTTCTGGAAACTAGAGGGAATAAGCAGGAAATCCATAACCCTCCAACCAGTATTTCTGGAAACTGGGGGGAATAAGCAGGAAATCCATAACCCTCCAACCAGTATTCCTGGAAACTGGAGGAATAAGCAGGAAATCCATAACCCTCCAACCAGTATTTCTGGAAACTGGAGGGAATAAGCAGGAAATCCATAACCCTCCAACCAATATTCCTGGAAACTGGAGGGGATAAGCAGGAAATCCATAACCCTCCAACCAGTATTTCTGGAAACTGGAGGGAATAAGCAGGAAATCCATAACCCTCCAACCAGTATTTCTGGAAACTGGAGGGAATAAGCAGGAAATCGATAACCCTCCAACCAGTATTTCTGGACACTGGAGGGAATAAGCAGGAAATCCATAACCCTCCAACCAGAATTTCTGGAAACTGTAGGGAATAAGCAGGAAATCCATAACCCTCCAACCAGTATTTGTGGAAACTGGAGGGAATAAGCAGGAAATCCATAACCCTCCAACCAGTATTTCTAGAAACTGGAGGGAATAAGCAGGAAATCGATAACCCTCCAACCAGTATTTCTGGACACTGGAGGGAATAAGCAGGAAATCCATAACCCTCCAACCAGTATTTCTGGACACTGGAGGGAATAAGCAGGAAATCCATAACCCTCCAACCAGTATTTCTGGACACTGGAGGAAATAAGCAGGAAATCCATAACCCTCCAACCAGTATTTCTGGACACTGGAGGGAATAAGCAGGAAATCCATAACCCTCCAACCAGTATTTCTGGAAACTGGAGGGAATAAGCAGGAAATCCATAACACTTATTCTGCCCTTGAGTTGCGTTCCCATGCAAAACTAGACAGATAGCTAACAACTAAGTCTTCAATAAAACTCCCAAGGCGTGACTTTTCTTGAATGAATATATTGAAAACGTTTATGTTGTGAAACTGCAAAATACAGAAAAGAATATACTTTAGTGTTCAATTCACACCGACATACTGTAGCTGTACATTAAACATTTGAAGTTGCATAAATACAAAGCATGCGCTAAGGTACCATGCATCTGGCATGATGCCAAACCATATAGCTAATTGTTAACCATATGGTAATTGCTCCTTTCATTACTCTAATAATGTATAACCATCTATGTAGAATAACAAAGCATATTACACTAGAAACAGTAACAAAACTACAGTATTGTATATTTTACAATTCGTTTGCATGACGCATGAGCAAAGTAATACAGCTAACGACATACATTAAAGGCATTGCAATTTGTGAGTAAATGCAACCAACATTGATATGTAAGAAACTATCAATAACAAGATTATCATCATTAGCTAAATGCTTGAATCGAACTTACAAACAAATATTTTTCCAAGGCTGAAGCATGACAAGAAATAACTACATTGAAAGACCTGCACCGTAGCGTTGTTTGTAGCTGCTTCTATGCGTGCAAAACAAATTCTGAACTTCCCGTTTGCGTTGTCTTTCTAAGTACCAGAAAGCGCCACTAGGGGGCAAATAACACCATTGAACACAATGAAAATCCAATTTAACCATTGTAATAAAATAATCTGTTACCTTCTAACAGGATGGCAGCACACTCCCCGCCTGGTATAATGAAATTGTGCCACTATTAAATAAAACATATCAAGAAACAAATAATGTCCTTTCTATTTTTATCTTTTGTCTCTAGGATGCTTCAGAAAGAAGAACAACAATCTCTGAGATTGGTCTCAGAAACACCTTAGCAGCTCCTTGCTTGACAATTTTTTGTTCTACTTTCCTAACCTTTTTGTCAGTACTGTGAAAGGTTTTTACCACAAGCCCGACTGGCCAGTCATTTCTGTGTGCCTGACTGTCTTTCAATAAGACAACATCTCCCACTTTTACATTTGGCTTTTCTGCTGTCCATTTTCTGCGTCTCTGCAGCGTTGTCAGGTACTCCTGTCTCCACCTTTTCCAAAAGGTGTCAGCGAGACACTGGACTTGCTTCCATTGTTTTCCATGAAGGTCGTTCATGCTGAAGTATCCGGAAGGGGCTGAGGTAGCGCTGGTCTTTTGTGTAAGTAACATTGAGGGTGTGAGAATGGTAGGCATGTCAGGGTCGGTTGATACTGACACTAAGGGTCTCGCATTGATTATTGCCATAACTTCAGACATAAGAGTGCTCAAGACCTCATGTGTGAGATGAGTGGAGCCCGTCTGAAACAGCATAGCATCAAGAATACGTCTGGCAACCCCAATGAGTCTCTCCCAAGAACCACCCATATGAGACGAGTGTGGAGGATTAAATATCCAAGTACATCCCTTATCTGAGAGGTATTTAGTCAGTTCTGAGTCATTTGTGTCGATACCCAGTTCCCTGCAGGCACCTATAAAGTTTGTACCTCGATCAGACCTTAGCACTTTTGCTGGACCACGGATAGCGAAAAAATGAATGATGAAGCTGGATGTGGACATGGATTCGATACGCTCGATATGGACTGCTCTAGTAGACATACATGTAAAGAGCACCGCCCAGCGCTTGGAGTCTGCACTACCACCTCTAGTGCGACGAGTTATGACATTCCATGGTCCAAAAACATCAAGTCCAACGCTGGTGAATGGTGGTTCAGATGTGAGTCTGTCTGCAGGCAAGTCAGCCATTTTTTGGTCAACTAGCCTCCCTCTAACCTTGCGGCAGGTGACACACTTGTGAATAACACCAGAGACCAGACGTTTGCTCCCAATAATCCAGAAGCCTGCTGCTCGAATAGCTCCATCTGAAAAATGACGGCCTTGGTGAGCCACTTGCTCGTGATAATGTCTTACCAGCAGAGTGGCAACATGATGTGTCCGTGGGATGATGAGAGGATGTTTTTCGTCTTGTAACATGTCGGCGGAGGATAAGCGGCCTCCCACCCTCAACAACCCATCCTCATCAATCACTGGGTTCAGCTTTTTGAGTGTACTTTGCTTTGGGAACTCTTTTCCTTTTTCAATGCATTTGAATTCCTCTCTGAAGGCTTCATGTTGCACACAGTGAATGATTGCTGTTTTGGCTTGTGACAACTCACTTGTACCGCATGGTTTATTACAGTCATGCCAGCCTCTGCAGCTGGTGTTGTCTGCACCTTCATGGAAGGATCTTGCAACATGAATGAGTCGTGCTGTGGCTCGATTGAGAGTTTTCCAGCTTGAGAACCTCTCAAAGCGATGAGAGCCGAGTTGAGCTCCAGAAACTTTAGAGGCAAAGACAGTGACGTCTGGTCGAATCTCTGCATCTGTGTGAGGCTCTACAAGGTCAAAATTGATGTTCTCAGGCTTACTCGAGTTTGTTTGGGTCAGGAACGGTGGACCTGAGAACCAACTAGTGTGTTTTAAGAGCGCAGCAAGTATGGGCCTGGTTGCATGGTCTGCTGGATTGCTGCCAGTGTTTATATAGCACCACTGATCTGGATGGGTAGACTTCCTGATGCGAGTTATCCTATTGGCAACATAAACATAGAATCTTTTGGTGACATTGTGGATGTAACTGAGAACTATCTTACTGTCTGTGTAGAACTTGGCTACATGTATATCAATGTCAATTTCGTCTTTGATCAGTTCATACATCTCAACAGCTAGCAAAGCCGCACACAGTTCTAGGCGTGGGATAGTGTGGGCCGGACGAGGGGCCAATTTTGATTTCCCCATGACAAATCCAACATGGCATTGACCTTCCGAGTCAATAACTCTCAGGTAGGCTACCGCTCCTAGGACTACTGTAGAGGCATCCGAGAAGATGTGTAGCTCTCTTCTTTGAGTGGTAGACAAGGAGACTGGGATGTAGGTCCGCTGTATATTCATATGTTCCAACTCCATCAAAGATTCCTTCCACATTTTCCATTCCTCTTCTTTTCCTGTGGGAAGAGGGGCATCCCACTCACTCTGATCAGAAGATAGTTCTCTGATTAAGGCTTTACCTTGCATTGTTATTGGAGCCACGAACCCAAGGGGGTCATAAAGACTATTCACTGTGGACAGGATGCCTCTCCGCGTAAAAGGCTTCTCATTGTGGGACACCTGGAATGAGAAGCTGTCTGTTTCCAGGTTCCAAGAAAGTCCCAGACTCCGTTGAAAGGGGAGAGGATCCACTCCTAGGTCCAGATCTTTTAAGTATTTCGCACGGTCCTCCATAGGGAAGGCTTCCATAACTGTTTTGCTATTGGATGCAATCTTGTGTAGTTTCATGTTGGACTCCGCCAACATTGCTTGTGTTTTTCTTAGAATGTTGACAGCTTCTTCTGTAGTAGCTACTGATGTCAGACCATCATCGACGTAGAAGTTCCTCACTACATATTGCTTGGGTTCTGACCCGTGTTCCTTCTCACCCTGTAGCGCTGCTCGTCTCATGCAGTAGATGGCTACGGCTGGTGAAGGGCTGTTCCCAAATACATGGACTTTCATCCTGTACTCAGTTATGTTTCTATCTGGGTTGTTGTCTTCATACCAGAGAAACCTTAAGTAATCTCTGTGATCCTCACGTACACCAAAACAGTAAAACATTTGTTGCACATCTGCTGTTAGTGCAATGCAATCCTTGCGGAAACGCATTAGGACACCCAAGAGTGTGTTGTTTAAGTCTGGACCACTGAGCAGAACATCGTTAAGTGACACGCCTTGACACTTAGCACTGGAGTCAAATACTACTCGTATTTGTTCAGGCTTTTGTGGATGGTAAACACCAAATATGGGCAGATACCAACGTTCTTTGTCTCCCTCTAGTGGCTGTGAAGGTTCGGCTTGGTCGTTATCCAGCATCTTTTGCATGAAGTCAATAAAATGACGCTTCATGTCAGGCTTTTTGTCTAAAGTCCTGCGAAGTGATGTGAGACGGTTCATGGCCTGCTCCCTGTTATTAGGAAGGCGACGTCTATTGGGGCGAAAGGGTAGTGGAGCCACCCAGTTGTTTCCATCATCCTGGAAAACCTGTTTGTCCATAATGTCCAAGAAGGCTTTGTCCTCCACTGATGGTGCTGGTTTATCATCGTCTTGTGTTTTGTCGAACACGGAACATCCCAGGCTGTCTGTGTTCACAGTTGTGATTGGATCTCTCGAGTGCACTGTAGAGGGAGAGATGTGTTTCTGAGCTACGCTGTTGTAGTTCTCTTTTACCTGGATGATGTCAGGGCAAGGGCTCAGATAGGATGTGCGACCATTTTGAAGTATGTTTGTCCTGAACACGTTAACATTGGCTGGTCGGTGAGCCGTTCCCAGACAGACCTCACCCACAATGACCCACCCGAGGTCAAGTCGCTGTGCATAAGGAGTGTCGTGGGGCCCATTGATTTGCTCTCGTACCTTGTATACCCTTAAGATGTCTCGTCCTAAGAGCAGGAGGATGGGAGCGTCTGGGTCCACAGCTGGAATTCTGTCCATAACTGGTTGCAGATGGGGATGATGATACGCAATGTCGGGGGAGGGAATCTCCATCCTATCGTCTGGCATCATATCACACTCTATCAGAGTAGGGAGAGTGAGCTGCATGTGTCCATCTATAGACTCCACCATAAAGTTGACGGCTCTCCTGCCTGAAGTCTCTGTTACCCCAGAACACGTCTTCATGGTGTATGGAGCAGAGTTGTCATTGATGTTGAAGAGACTGAAAAACTCTGTCTTGGCCAGAGATTTGTTACTCTGTTCATCAAGCACTACATACATTTTGACAGCTTTCTCTCTTTTCCCAACCGGATAAGCTTTGACTAGGCATATTTTTGAACATGATCTTGGATTGACTGCCTCACCACAGATCGCTGTACACTTTGAGGTGACAGATAGAAGTGCATCGTCACCTTGCTCCCCGCCATTATCTGTCTCTGCTGTAGCGGTGTATGTATTTGTAGGGGCTGGGCCTGGATGCAGAGCAGCAAGATGCCTGTCGCTGTCGCACTCAGAGCACTTGATTGAAACCTTACAGTCTTTAGCTCTGTGCTGAGTTGACCCACAACATCGGAAACAAATGCCATTGTCTTTGAGATATGATTTGCGCTCATCTAGAGTTTTGTATCTAAACCCACAACACTTTTTAAGAGGATGAGGCTTGTTATGTATTGGGCAGTGACGGTCAGGGTTTTCAACCTTTGTCTTACTGGGTTTGGTTTGGTGGTCTGAGGCCTCAGATGACACATCTGTCTTGTATACAGTCACAGGTGTCTTGCTGCTGTACCTGGCAGGTTTCTCACTTTTCATGGACACCTGGTTAGTTGAGGTGTAGAGGGTGAAGCTGGGGTCATTTCTAATTTTCGCCTGGTTCCTGATGAATCTCGAGAAGAACGAGAATGGTGGGAATGCTACCCGATAGTCCTCCTTATATTTGGATCCCTGTGCTATCCATTTTTCTTGTAAACTGAATGGAAGTTTCTCTACAATAGGGTTTACCCCCCGAGATGTGTCCAGATAAGCGAGGCCTGGAAGGTACCCTTCTACTTTAGCACACTCCAGTTCAAGAAGAATGTCACCTAGTTCTCTTAGTTTGTGGTTGTCTTTGTTAGCCAGTTTTGGAAAATCATCAATTTTCTTCAACAGTGCATTCTCGATCACTTCGGGTGTACCACAGCACTCTTCTAGTCGTTGCCAGACCATGTTAAGTCCTGCTGTTGCGTTGAAAATATGGACAGATCTAATTCTGTTTGCTTGATGACTCTGCCCCTAGCCACTTGGTAATTAGATCTAACTCTTCCCTGGCTGATAAATTCAAGTCTCTGGTCGCATTGAGAAAGGATGCTTTCCATGCCCAATAATTTTCAGGGCGATCATCAAACTTCAGGAGTCTGGAACTCACCATCTCACGTCGTAGGAGGTACTTGATGAGGTCTGGTGCCACTTGTGACTCAGGGAAGTTGTGTGTGTGTGTGACTGGAAGTGGGCTTGCTTTCCATTTCCACCATGCTGCTGTTCATTTCTTTTGAACGGAGAGTCTCTGCTCATGTTCTGTTGTTTGCTACTTTCTGGATTATGGCATGTAGCTGGGTCAACACTAAGCTCTTGTTTCTCCACTTCAAATGGAAGTTCAGCAAAGTAGGGCCTAGCATGTTGTTACACATACTCACATGTACGTTGGACTGGACTTAAGGGCTGTGTCCCGGTGTCTAGTTCTTTGCGAAGCTCTCTGCGTTCTGATCCTACAACTTCTTCAAAGGCTGCAGCTTCAGCCAACGCAGCAGCAGCTGTTCTCTCAACTTGGAGAACATATAAACTTGCCTCGAGGTCAGCTTTTTGCTCCAACAAGCTGGCCTCTATTTCTGCCTTTTGCTTCAACAAGCTGGCCTCTATTTCTGCCTTTTGTTTCATCACAGAAGCTTCCTTCTCAGCATAAGAGACTTGTGCGCGTGCTGCGTCCGCCTTGGCGCATGCTTTGACGGCTGCAGAACTCGCCGTTGAGGATCTGCTTGACTGTTTTGATGACCTTGATCTTGTAGATTGAGACTTGGTCCCAATGTGCTGAAGAGGCTCTTCCATCTCTCTCTGTTGAACACCTGGCTCTGGTTGTTGCATCATAGACTGCTGGTCTTCCCTAGGAAGAGACTTTGTTGGCTGATGAACGTAGAAACATAACCACCGTGTGCAGTTATTCTTGTGCTTGAGCCCGCTGTGATGATGTGTTTTTTCACTATTCTGCCCTTGAGTTGCGTTCCCATGCAAAACTAGACAGATAGCTAACAACTAAGTCTTCAATAAAACTCCCAAGGCAGGGGAACAAAAAGGTGGCCTTGAGGGAGCGTCTGAAGGGGTAGGACAAGGGGGAGAGGGGGAGGGGAGAGGGATAGGCTAAGGAGAATCCAACACATTGTTTCCTCTCTACCTTACACTCCCTTTCCTTACTCCCCATCTCCTTCCCTCTCTCTCCTCACTTTCTCTCTCCTGCTCTTTCTGTCTCTCTTATATCCCACCAACACACTCATGCAAAAACACACTGAGACAATCAAATCAAATGTTGTCACTGCTCTCACCCTATGAAAGGTAAGGTTGGGAGTGTTCAGATACCACCCAGCCCATCAAACTGTTCTCAGAGCCTTCCCATCTACTGTGTGTGATCGCACTTATAAAATAGTATAAGATTCTCAGCGCATCAGACCATATGAATGGGTTTGTACTGTCATAACACATCTCTCAGAGACTGCGTTTCTCATTGACAATAAATTGACAAGCTCATTGCAGTCCCTTCTGCTTTGGACACTAATTTGTGGTTACACGTGAAAGTTTACCTGGGTCACTTTAGGATTGCAAAATTCCGGTAACTTTCCAAAAATTCCCAGGTTTTGAAGAAATCCCTGTTGGAAGATTCCTGGAAACTGGAGGGAATAAGCAGGAAATCCATAACCCTCCAACCAGTATTTCTGGAAACTGGAGGGAATAAGCAGGAAATCCATAACCCTCCAACCAGTATTTCTGGAAACTGGAGGGAATAAGCAGGAAATCGATAACCCTCCAACCAGTATTTCTGGAAACTAGAGGGAATAAGCAGGAAATCCATAACCCTCCAACCAGTATTTCTGGAAACTGGGGGGAATAAGCAGGAAATCCATAACCCTCCAACCAGTATTCCTGGAAACTGGAGGGAATAAGCAGGAAATCCATAACCCTCCAACCAGTATTTCTGGAAACTGGAGGGAATAAGCAGGAAATCCATAACCCTCCAACCAATATTCCTGGAAACTGGAGGGGATAAGCAGGAAATCCATAACCCTCCAACCAGTATTTCTGGAAACTGGAGGGAATAAGCAGGAAATCCATAACCCTCCAACCAGTATTTCTGGAAACTGGAGGGAATAAGCAGGAAATCGATAACCCTCCAACCAGTATTTCTGGACACTGGAGGGAATAAGCAGGAAATCCATAACCCTCCAACCAGAATTTCTGGAAACTGTAGGGAATAAGCAGGAAATCCATAACCCTCCAACCAGTATTTGTGGAAACTGGAGGGAATAAGCAGGAAATCCATAACCCTCCAACCAGTATTTCTGGAAACTGGAGGGAATAAGCAGGAAATCCATAACCCTCCAACCAGTATTTCTGGACACTGGAGGGAATAAGCAGGAAATCCATAACCCTCCAACCAGTATTTCTGGACACTGGAGGAAATAAGCAGGAAATCCATAACCCTCCAACCAGTATTTCTGGACACTGGAGGGAATAAGCAGGAAATCCATAACCCTCCAACCAGTATTTCTGGAAACTGGAGGGAATAAGCAGGAAATCCATAAGCCTCCAACCAGTATTTCTGGAAACTGGAGGGAATAAACAGGAAATCCATAACACTCCAACCAGTATTTCTGGAAACTGGAGGGAATAAGCAGGAAATCCATAACCCTCCAACCAGTATTTCTGGACACTGGATGGAATAAGCAGGAAATCCATAACCCTCCAACCAGTATTTCTGGACACTGGATGGAATAAGCAGGAAATCCATAACCCTCCAACCAGTATTTCTGGACACTGGAGGGAATAAGCAGGAAATCCATAACCCTCCAACCAGTATTTCTGTAAAACCTCTGCATTTTTTAAATGTTACTTGAATGTTGCAATCCTAGGCGCCCTACTATTAACAGCCTCCCATTAAGAACAGTCACACAAAACACTGGATAATACACTATTTAGACAGCGAAACGAAAATGTTTAATTTGGCTCTATATTCCAGCATTTAGAATGTGTTATATGAGGCGACAGTACAGAATGTCATCTTTTATTTGAGGGTAGTTTCATGAATATATTTTTATCATTTAGAAATGAAAGCACTTTATCTATCGAGTCACCCCATTTGAAGGTGTCATAAATATTTGGACAAATTCAATGATTGTGGATTAAAGTATTAGTATTTGGTCCCATCTTCCTTGCACACAATGACTACATCCAACTTATGACTAGAAAATGATAGTGTATTAAAGTATCAGTATTTGGTCCCATCTTCCTAGCACACAATGACTACATCAAACTTATGACTAGAAAATGATAGTGTATTAAAGTATCAGTATTTGGTCCCATCTTCCTAGCACACAATGACTACATCAAACTTACGACTAGAAAATGATAGTGTATTAAAGTATCAGTATTTGGTCCCATCTTCCTAGCACACAATGACTACATCAAACTTATGACTACAAACCTGTTGGATGCATTTGCAGAATGTTTTGGTTGTGTTTCGGATTATGTTGTGTCCAATACAAATGAATGGTAAATAATGCATTGTCACTTTTATTGTAAATAAGAATATAGTATCGTGAATTAATTGTGAATAATGATGAGTGAGAAAGTTACAGAGGAACAAAGTTCCTACCCCTAAAACATACTAACCTCTCACCATTACCAATAACAAAGAAGGTCGATTTTTGTGGTGGTATTATATGTATGCCTCTGTAACCTTCTTACTGATTATTATTCACGATTCATTCATGATTACCCATAATGATGGTAGCATCCACATTAATGTAGAAGTGTTCAGAAACATGTGCTATTTGTCACGACTTCTACCGAAGTCGGCTCCTCTCCTTGTTCGGTTGAAAGTCGGCTCCTCTCCTTGTTCGGGTGGAAGTCGGCTCCTCTCCTTGTTCGGGTGGCGTTCGGCAGTCGACATCACCGGCTTTCTAGCCATCGCCGCTCCATTTTTCATTGATCCATTTGTTTTGTCTTATTTTGCACACCTGGTTTGCATTCCCCAATCATACTGCATGTATTTATTCCTCTGTTCCCCCTCATGTTCCCCCTCATGTCTTTGTGTGATATTGTTTGTGTTTACGTGTCATTTTGACGTGCCAGACTGGTGTTCGTATTATTCCGTGTTTTGTCACGAGGTATGTTTATTTGTTTGTACATAAATTATTGTGAATGTTTTTGGCACTTTTGCCAATTGGCTGGAGGTTTAGACGCAGTTGCGTCCGTCTGTTGGTTTCTCTTGCCTAAATAAAGAGTGCGCTTGTTCACAACTCTCGGCTCTCCTGCACCTGACTTCGCTACCAGTACGCACACCCCTGACACTATTCTTATTCACAATAAAAGTGACTTCAAAATGACACTATTCATTATTTACCATTAATTTCTATTCAACACAACATAATCCAAAATACTCATTATTTAACCTTTCTGCTATTATAATCAAGACATCCATCCTGAAAGAGTGGTTGTATCACAAGGTGGGGCATTGTACGGTTCAGGGAATCGTACATGTTTTAATAACACATGGCAGTTCAGGGTGACATGGGTCTGGGCCATTAACTTTGGCCTCGTGCTAACAGCTGTTGTAGCCCGCCTGTTATTTAGTAACTGGAATACAAATACTGCTGTTTCATATCACCCAAGCCATTTATTGGTTGCTGAGGTGTGGGGGCTTGCATGTGCCTTAGGGGGAAGGGAGAGGGTGTAACAGAGGAATACTTAAGGTCTCCCAAGTGGCACAATTGTCTAAGGCACTGCATCTCAGTGCTAGAGGTGTCACTACAGACCCTGGTTTGATTCCAGGCTGTGTCTCAACCGGCTGTGATTGGGAGTCCCATTGGGCGGCGCACAATTGGCCCAGCACCGGGGTAGGCCGTCATTGTAAATAAGAATTTGTTCTTAATTGACTTGCCTAGTTAAATAAAGGTTAAATACCTGGAATTTGTGCGCATGCCTGTAAATATGTTGCCAGCCTTTAAAATGAGTGACTGTCCCGAAGAGAAGCAACGGAGCACACAGCGACTATGACAAGACGGTTTGATTCTACTAGTTGCTGAAGCTTGATGCTTCAGATGAAGCTTGATGCTCGCACGTGAGCGGGCAGTAATGGTTGAGGAAAGGGGAAATAAATAATACTAGGTTTACTATCTACATTTTACTCTGGGCCTGTTGGGGAAACAAGCGAGATAGGGAAAAGGCGATTTGTTTCCCTTTAACATAAGTTCCTCATGGGATTCGATTGTAAGTCACATAAGTGTCTTGAAAACCTATATTGTAAGGTGTTATGTGTGTTTTAAAGCCAACTTTGGTGGTATACACTGTTGTTTTTGAGTGCTTCATAATTGGTGTGATTTTGCAAGTATATTTCAAATATGAAATATGCCTTACTACAAATACAAGTTATATCAGGGTTAGTTAATCAGTCATTAATATTTCTGAGTATGTTAGTGTTTAACCAGAAATGCATGGGTCATTATAATTCAGTTCATATGCAGTGTGTGATTACATTTGATGATCAATGTATTATGTAACTTATGTAACCTTTTTATGCCGAACAGCATTTCTCTGAATCGATAGAGTTCAACAGGTCGGAGCTGGAGAAGAAATCATATACCTTAAGGCCATTCTTTCTCCACCCTCCATTTACCAGCAGCCAGCCCACACTCGCCTGCGCTCCACAGTTTAGCATACACCATGAATAGATGAATCCTTTCCAGTAACAACTAAACTATAAAACCCTCACACTTGAATCATACTGTATGCCCCTAACTAGGGCAAGCATGGATACAATGTATGTCAATTCAAAGATGCTGTTTATTTTTAAGCCGCTAATCAGCACAGTGACCTCGATGCCTGGGCCTGTGAACGGAGCTAACAGATGATTTTGGTACAGTGAAGGCTAGCGCAACGTATGAGAGTCTCCGAAGACCTTCTGGATCTTGCATAATAGGTTAGCTCTTCAGTAGGATAGCGTGACCGTCTATTGGCTTCTTGGCTAGATATGGATCCCTATGGGTTGGGAGTGATCAGCCAATGATCAGAGCATTGATTGTCTTCTTCTTCAAATGTGTTTGCCTAGTTTGTAAATGGCTTTATACTATATCACCGCCATCTAGTGGCCACAATAAAATAATGAAAACAAGATTTGGTTCAAGTCTCCAGCAGTTGATGTGGCGCTAAATCACTAGTAATAGCATAATTCTTTCCCTAACATCAACAGAAGAAGAAAATGTACTACTTTAAAGTGGAGGTAACTTTGTCACAGATGCCATAATGGCACATATACAACATTGTGATCTCTATAAATCTATAAGAACAGGACCTAGTTCTGAGGAGAGAGATTCTCTGCACGAGCATTGGAGCTGAACATCAGTTCAATAATACTTCATTTTACCTCAGGTCCAACTTGAACACACTTGAATCCTCTACATATGTGATGCTGCATTCACATACTATTGACAACTCAGAATCTCCGAGTTAAAATGAATGTAAGTTATTTGCATTGGACATCCTATTGGTTGATTCTGATACTTCCCAAGTAGAAAACCCAGGACCATCTTTCTACAAGGATTTAGTAAGTACTTTCCTAATTCCGACTAGCACGTAAAATCGGCATAACCTCAAGCAGCTACAAATATAATATTTTTGAATTACTTTTTTTCTATTACCCATTTTGTCTGGTGGGGAAAACTGCAAAAACTTTATATTGAACACGATCCAACATTAATCATTGAATGAATTGCTTGTCAGAGTATACATAAAAAAACATACATATTGAACTCTGTATAAACCAAATATGGATTATTTTGGCCTATTCACTGTAAAAAGTATAAAAGCTAAATAATAGGTCATTTGTCTTAATGTGAAGGGGACACAGAAAAATGGATATGTACAGTGCCTTGCGAAAGTATTCGGCCCCCTTGAACTTTGCGACCTTTTGCCACATTTCAGGCTTCAAACATAAAGATATAAAACTGTATTTTTTTGTGAAGAATCAACAACAAGTGGGACACAATCATGAAGTGGAACGACATTTATTGGATATTTCAAACTTTTTTAAACAAATCAAAAACTGAAAAATTGGCCGTGCAAAATTATTCAGCCCCCTTAAGTTAATACTTTGTAGCGCCACCTTTTGCTGCGATTACAGCTGTAAGTCGCTTGGGGTATGTCTCTATCAATTTTGCACATCGAGAGACTGACATTTTTTCCCATTCCTCCTTGCAAAACAGCTCGAGCTCAGTGAGGTTGGATGGAGAGCATTTGTGAACAGCAGTTTTCAGTTCTTTCCACAGATTCTCGATTGGATTCAGGTCTGGACTTTGACTTGGCCATTCTAACACCTGGATATGTTTATTTTTGAACCATTCCATTGTAGATTTTGCTTTATGTTTTGGATCATTGTCTTGTTGGAAGACAAATCTCCGTCCCAGTCTCAGGTCTTTTGCAGACTCCATCAGGTTTCTTCCAGAATGGTCCTGTATTTGGCTCCATCCATCTTCCCATCAATTTTAACCATCTTCCCTGTCCCTGCTGGAGAAAAGCAGGCCCAAACCATGATGCTGCCACCACCATGTTTGACAGTGGGGGTGGTGTGTTCAGGGTGATGAGCTGTGTTGCTTTTACGCCAAACATAACGTTTTGCATTGTTGCCAAAAAGTTCCATTTTGGTTTCATCTGACCAGAGCACCTTCTTCCACATGTTTGGTGTGTCTCCCAGGTGGCTTGTGGCAAACTTTAAACAACACTTTTTATGGATATCTTTAAGAAATGGCTTTCTTCTTGCCACTCTTCCATAAAGGCCAGATTTGTACAATATACGACGGATTGTTGTCCTATGGACAGAGTCTCCCACCTCAGCTGTAGATCTCTGCAGTTCATCCAGAGTGATCATGGGCCTCTTGGCTGCATCTCTGATCAGTCTTCTCCTTGTATGAGCTGAAAGTTTAGAGGGACGGCCAGGTCTTGGTAGATTTGCAGTGGTCTGCTACTCCTTCCATTTCAATATTATCGCTTGCACAGTGCTCCTTGGGATGTTTAAAGCTTGGGAAATCTTTTTGTATCCAAATCCAGCTTTAAACTTCTTCACAACAGTATCTCGGACCTGCCTGGTGTGTTCCTTGTTCTTCATGATGCTCTCTGCGCTTTTAACAGATCTCTGAGACTATCACAGTGCAGGTGCATTCATACAGAGACTTGATTACACACAGGTGGATTGTATTTATCATCATTAGTCATTTAGGTCAACATTGGATCATACAGAGATCCTCACTGAACTTCTGGAGAGAGTTTGCTGCACTGAAAGTAAAGGGGCTGAATAATTTTGCACGCCCAATTTTTCAGTTTTTGATTTGTTAAACAAGTTTGAAATATCCAATAAATGTCGTTCCACTTCATGATTGTGTCAAATCAAATCAAATCAAATCAAATTTATTTATATAGCCCTTCGTACATCAGCTGATATCTCAAAGTGCTGTACAGAAACCCAGCCTAAAACCCCAAACAGCCAGCAATGCAGGTGTAGAAGCACGGTGGCTAGGAAAAACTCCCTAGAAAGGCCAAAACCTAGGCTATGTGGGGTGGCCAGTCCTCTTCTGGCTGTGCCGGGTGGAGATTATAACAGAACATGGCCAAGATGTTCAAATGTTCATAAATGACCAGCATGGTCGAATAATAATAAGGCAGAACAGTTGAAACTGGAGCAGCAGCACAGTCAGGTGGAAGTTGAAACTGGAACAGCAGCATGGCCAGGTGGACTGGGGACAGCAAGGAGTCATCATGTCAGGTGGTCCTGGGGCATGGTCCTAGGGCTCAGGTCCTCCGAGAGAGAGAAAGAAAGAGAGAAGGAGAGAATTAGAGAACGCACACTTAGATTCACACAGGACACCGAATAGGACAGGAGAAGTACTCCAGATATAACAAACTGACCCCAGCCCCCCAACACAAACTACTGCAGCATAAATACTGGAGGCTGAGACAGGAGGGGTCAGGAGACACTGTGGCCCCATCCGAGGACACCCCCGGACAGGGCCAAACAGGAAGGATATAACCCCACCCACTTTGCCAAAGCACAGCCCCCACACCACTAGAGGGATATCTTCAACCACCAACTTACCATCCTGAGACAAGGCTGAGTATAGCCCACAAAGATCTTCGCCACGGCACAACCCAAGGGGGGGGGCACCAACCCAGACAGGATGGCCACAACAGTGAATCAACCCACTCAGGTGACGCACCCCCTCCAGGGACGGCATGAGAGAGCCCCAGTAAGCCAGTGACTCAGCCCCTGTAATAGGGTTAGAGGCAGAGAATCCCAGTGGAAAGAGGGGAACCGGCCAGGCAGAGACAGCAAGGGCGGTTCGTTGCTCCAGAGCCTTTCCGTTCACCCTCCCACTCCTGGGCCAGACTACACTCAATCATATGACCCACTGAAGAGATGAGTCTTCAGTAAAGACTTAAAGGTTGAGACCGAGTTTGTGTCTCTCACATGGGTAGGCAGACCATTCCTTAAAAATGGAGCTCTATAGGAGAAAGCCCTGCCTCCAGCTGTTTGCTTAGAAATTCTAGGGACAATTAGGAGGCCTGCGTCTTGTGACCGTAGCGTACGTGTAGGTATGTACGGCAGGACCAAATCAGAGAGATAGGTAGGAGCAAGCCCATGTAATGCTTTGTAGGTTAGCAGTAAAACCTTGCAAGTGTCCCACTTGTTGTTGATTCTTCACAAAAAAATACAGTTTTATATCTTTATGTTTGAAGCCTGAAATGTGGCAAAAGGTCGCAAAGTTCAAGGGGGCCGAATACTTTCGCAAGGCACTGTATACCAACAGGTAGGTCTAATCCTGAATCCTCCTCCCCCTCCCCCCCCCTCCTCCCTCTCTGCAGATGACTTCGTCAACCATTTTGAAAAGAAGGTCGACGACATCCGATCCTCGTTTGCTAAGTCAAACGACACCGCTGGTTCTGCTCACACTGCCCTACCCTGTGCTCTGACCTCTTTCTCCCCTCTCTCTCCAGATGAAATCTCGCGTCTTGTGACGGCCGGCCGCCCAACAACCTGCCCGCTTGACCCTATTCCCTCCTCTCTTCTCCAGACCATTTCCGGAGACCTTCTCCCTTACCTCACCTCGCTCATCAACTCATCCCTGACCGCTGGCGACGTCCCTTCTGTCTTCAAGAGAGCGAGAGTTGCACCCCTTCTGAAAAAACCTACACTCGATCCCTCCGATGTCAACAACTACAGACCAGTATCCCTTCTTTCTTTTCTCTCCAAAACTCTTGAACGTGCCGTCCTTGGCCAGCTCTCCCGCTATCTCTCTCAGAATGACCTTCTTGATCCAAATCAGTCAGGTTTCAAGACTAGTCATTCAACTGAGTCTGCTCTTCTCTGTATCACGGAGGCCCTCCGCACTGCTAAAGCTAACTCTCTCTCCTCTGCTCTCATCCTTCTAGACCTATCGGCTGCCTTCGATACTGTGAACCATCAGATCCTCCTCTCCACCCTCTCCGAGTTGGGCATCTCCGGCGCGGCCCACGCTTGATTGCGTCCTACCTGACAGGTCGCTCCTACCAGGTGGCGTGGCGAGAATCTGTCTCCTCACCACGCGCTCTCACCACTGGTGTCCCCCAGGGCTCTGTTCTAGGCCCTCTCCTATTCTCGCTATACACCAAGTCACTTGGCTCTGTCATAACCTCACATGGTCTCTCCTATCATTGCTATGCAGACGACACACAATTAATCTTCTCCTTTCCCCCTTCTGATGACCAGGTGGCGAATCGCATCTCTGCATGTCTGGCAGACATATCAGTGTGGATGACGGATCACCACCTCAAGCTGAACCTCGGCAAGACGGAGCTGCTCTTCCTCCCGGGGAAGGACTGCCCGTTCCATGATCTCGCCATCACGGTTGACAACTCCATTGTGTCCTCCTCCCAGAGCGCTAAGAACCTTGGCGTGATCCTGGACAACACCCTGTCGTTCTCAACTAACATCAAGGCGGTGGCCCGTTCTTGAAGGTTCATGCTCTACAACATCCGCAGAGTACGACCCTGCCTCACACAGGAAGTGGCGCAGGTCCTAATCCAGGCACTTGTCATCTCCCGTCTGGATTACTGCAACTCGCTGTTGGCTGGGCTCCCTGCCTGTGCCATTAAACCCCTACAACTCATCCAGAACGCCGCAGCCCGTCTGGTGTTCAACCTTCCCAAGTTCTCTCACGTCACCCCGCTCCTCCGCTCTCTCCACTGGCTTCCAGTTGAAGCTCGCATCCGCTACAAGACCATGGTGCTTGCCTACGGAGCTGTGAGGGGAACGGCACCTCAGTACCTCCAGGCTCTGTTCAGGCCCTACACCCAAACAAGGGCACTGCGTTCATCCACCTCTGGCCTGCTCGCCTCCCTACCACTGAGGAAGTACAGTTCCCGCGCAGCCCAGTCAAAACTGTTCGCTGCTCTGGCCCCCCAATGGTGGAACAAACTCCCTCACGACGCCAGGACAGCGGAGTCAATCACCACCTTCCGGAGACACCTGAAACCCCACCTCTTTCAGGAATACCTAGGATAGGATAAAGTAATCCTTCTCACCCCCTTAAAATATTTAGATGCACTATTGTAAAGTGGCTGTTCCACTGGATGTCTTAAGGTGAACGCACCAATTTGTAAGTCGCTCTGGATAAGAGCGTCTGCTAAATGACTTAAATGTAAATGTAAATGTAATCCTGGATGCTGATTGGTTAAAACCAATCCGTGTCTATTTCACGACTAGACTTACCACTGGCTAAGGCTATGACATTGAAATGCCTATTAAGTTTCCATCTCACTTCTCAATTCACTGTCTCATCTCCCCAGCCATGCAATTTATAAACTTTTTTTTATTTATAAAAAAGCACCTACTGTAGACATCTCCCCTTGCTTTTTGCTAGCATTTGATTTGCAACAGTAGAGATTTGTATAAACCTTGTTGTCTGTCTCTCTGTTTGTAACATTGCTGTCCTACACATTAAAATCAGGGAGGGGACTGTACAATTGTCTCCAGGCGTTAAGACTGGATCTGTCTCTGTCTGTGGTACGTTAGTACCTTCTTATGTTAGTCACACACGATATCTTAAACAGCCCTGGCCCGATTTTGATGAAACTTTTTGGTGAATGATGCGTCTGTCACGGTTCATGAATCCACTGCCTACTTCTCTCTTTCTCTCTCTCTCTCTCTCTCTCTCTCTCTCTCTCTCTCTCTCTCTCTCTCTCTCTCCCGTGTTTGTGTGGGCGTGGTTCCCAATCTCGGCCTGATTGTCTGCGCCAGCTGGAATCACTTATCTTCCCTTTATATGTTCTGTAACCAGTGTTTCTTGTTGTCAGATCGGTGTTACTTCCCTGAGGTTGTGTCGTGTGTCCGTGCTCATTCTCTCGCCGCCCTTGTGTGGATTATCTGCTGTGCTCCTTCCTACCCATCCGGACACTCTCCCCTGGATTTCTCAGCACGCTATCATAGGAGGATGCGCCCTAGTCCCTGGGTCGGATTCCATCTGAGTACAGTCTGTCTGTCCTGTTGCTGCTGTAAACTGTATTCATTAAACCATCGTTGCTTGCATCTTGCATCCGCCTCTGTATTGTTACAGCGTCTTGCCATAGAAATCCGGCATTTACAAAATTACACTAATTGGCCTAAGGGGGGCACTAAGGTAATCAACTGTAAGTACATTAGTCACATGCAATATCTGACACCGCTGGCCCAATTTGGACGAAACTTGGGTGAATGATGCGTCTTGCAGTAGAGATCCGTCATGAACCAAATTACACTAATTGGCCTAAGGGGGCCGATACATAATTCGTGGTGGATGACATGTTTACTTTGCCTTGTATACATTTTGAATTGCACTCCCATAACATGTAAGGATGAAACAGACAGCTTATCTCAGCCAGCCGAAATCATTAATCAGCATCATTTTTATGGATATATACAAAGAAATGTAAATATTAAAAAAGAGTAAAACAAAAATAAATGCAGCTACCCACTGGGGCACATACTGGTTGAATCAATGTTGTTTCAATGTAATTTGTCAATGTATTGTGATGTGGAATCAATGTGAAAAATATATTGTATTTGAAAAAGGCAATCAACTGGTGCTTGGTTGGTCCAAGAACGCCTTGTCTGCAGCTGGAGACCATGTAAACGGGACCTCGGGAGAGGTGAGAGCTGACATGAGGGGAAGCCCGGTGCTGTAGCCTCGGATGAACCGGCAGGTAGAAATTGGTGAACCCCAGGAAGCGTTGCAGCTGCACTCTGGAGGTGGGTTTGCGGCCAATCCACCCCGCTCTCACCTTTTCAGAATACATCTTTATGTTGCCTGCAGCTATGATGTACCCAAGGAAGGAGATGGTGGAGCGATGGAATTTGCATTTGGTTCTCGAGAAGAAGCTGGAGGACTTGTCTGACATGGATGATATGTTCTTGAGCCGAGTGGGAAAACACGAGGATGTCATCAAGGTAGACGCACTGGTTCAACATGTCCTGGAGAAAGTTGTTTACCAGGGCCTGGAACACAGCAGGAGAGTTGGTCAGTCCAAACGGCATCACCAGGTATTTGTAGTGTCCGCTAGCCATGTTAAAGGCTGTCTTCCACTCATCCCCTTGCCATATCTGTACTAGATGGTAGGTGTTTCGGAAGTCCAACATAGAGAAGATGGTAGCCCCCTGGAGAGGCTCGAAAGCTGAGGCGATGAGTGGAAGCGGGTAACGTTTTTTAACCGTGATGTCATTCAGGCCCCGTTAGTCGGTACACGGATGCAGGGTTTTGTTCTTCTTCTCCACAAAGAAGGACCCTGCGCCGTTATGGTAGAGTGCCTTCAGAAAGTATTCACACCCCTTGACTTTTTCCACATTCTGTTGTGTCACAGCCTCAACTTAAAATGGATTTAAGATGTTTTGTCACTGTCCTACAAAAAATATACCTTAATGTCAAAATGGAATTGTGTTTATAGAAATGATTAGTAATTACAAAAAATTAAAAGCTGAAATGTCTTCAGTCAGTCAATAAGTATTTAACCCCTTTGTTATGGCAAGCCTAAATAAGTTCAGGAGTAAACATTTTCTGAACAACTCATATAATAAATTGCATGCACTCAAGTTAGCTTTCAAAAGTCTGCATTTTCAAACACAGACCCTCAAAAAATCTGCACTTGAATAGAGTTCACCTGTATTCTAATTAAACAAAAGGACGATAAATACATACTCAGTGTTCTAGAAAGCAGGACAATATGGGTCAGTTCAAGAGGGTGCTATGTGAAAACATTATAATCACATACAATCACATCACATAATCTGAGCGATATTTTAGCCTCAATATTCTTGTAGTCGTTAGTGTTGATGAAATAAGAACGCTATAGGTGCATTGTAAAAATGACAAGCACGTGACACGCATCTGATTAATTCATTAGGAATAGGATTAATTGAATTGAATTATTTTACATTATTCATTGTAACCACAATGTAACAAATAATCAAACTCTGGTTTGAACTTTAGCAAATGAACTAGTCTGCTGTGCACAAATGTGTTACATCCCTCTTACTGAGAATTTCTCCTCTGCCAAAAAAATACATCCACCTGAAAGGTGGGGCATATCAAGAAGCTGATTTAACAGCATGATTGTTACACAGGTGCACCTTGTGCAGGGGACAATAAAAGGCCACTCTAAAATGTGCAGGTTTGTCACACAACACAATGCCATAGATGTCTTAAGTTTTGAGGGAGCGTGCAATTGGCAAAGAATTGTTGCCAGAAAATGTCATATTCATTTCTTTACAATGAGCCACCTCCAACGTTGTTTTAGAAAATTTGGTAGTAAGTCCAACCGTCCTCACAACCTCAGACCACATGCAACCACACCAGCCCAGGACCACCACACCCGCGGGATCATGAGACCAGCCACCAGGACAGTTGATGAAACTTATAAGTATTTCTGTCTGTAATAAAGCCCTTTTCTGGAGAAAAAACTCATTCTGATTGGCTGGGCCTGGCTCCCCAGTAGGTGGGCCTGGCTCCTAAGTTGATGGGCCTATGCACTCCACGGCCCCTGCCCAGTCATGTGAAATCAATAGATTTGGGCCTAATTAATGCATTTCAATTGACTGATTTCCTTATGTGAACTGTAACTCAGTAAAATCATGGAAAGTGTTGCATGTTGTGTTTGTATTTTTGTTTAGTATATATTTACTCATTTTAGCACTGGTCAAAAATGGCTCGTGACCTACCAAAATAAAATTTGGGGCCTCCAGTGCCCCCATCGGTGGAATGAAGACACCCCTGATCACACACAAACACAGTTCACTTTCATAGCAGCCACATACAAACAGCATGATCACTTTGCTCTTTGTATAATTCCTTATCACATCTACTCGCTCTCCTCCTCTCATCTTTTCCCTTTGCTTGTGGACAGTGGACAACTCATCAACTCTCTGTGACCAGACGAAAAAACCTTTCCAAACCAAACCTTAATATCATAACTGCTCACCACTACACATAGCCTAAATCATTGTCACTATATTAGCTAATGTCATAGTCAACATTGCTACTATAACTAGCGTGTTAGTAAACCCGTCACAATAATGCAGCACAGTGTACCATCAGCAAGCAGTTTAGCAGTTACACAGGTGGGCCCTGGTGGCAATAAATTAATAAAAACAAAAGCTTAGCTTGACTTGGAAGAGTTCCAGTTTTGGATACCCATAGCCAGCTAGCTAACATAGCATCCCTCTCCGTTTGAGCTGGGTGTTTGCATTCGCTAGCTACGAAAGTGAATGTCAAAAAAGGAAAAGAAATATAGCTAGCTCTCTCTACCTTCTCTTTCATTATTAAAGAAATTAATTTGTTCAAAACTGTTAAACTATTGTCTTTCTCTCACTTTGAGTCAACTACTCATCACTAGCTAGCTAGCTAGCTGTAGCTTATGCTTTCAATACTCGATTCATTCTCTGATCCTTTGATTGGGTGGACAACATGTCATTTCATGCTGCAAGAGTTCTGATAGTTGGAGGACGTCGTCCAAACGTTGTCATAATTACTGTGTAAGTCTATGGAAGGTGGTGAGGACAATGAGCCTCTTGTTTTGTATTCAAATCAAATCAAATGTATTTATATAGCCCTTCGTACATCAGCTGATATCTCAAAGTGCTGTACAGAAACCCAGCCTAAAACCCCAGGTGCCAGGTGGAGATTATAACAGAACATGGCCAAGATGTTCAAATGTTCATAAATGACCAGCATGGTCCAATAATAATATATTGATAATAATAGTAATAATAGTATTGAAGTCAATGTACCCAGAGAAGGACGGAAACTAGCTGTCTTCCAGCCTCACCATGGTGTGATCATGCTGTTTGTATGTGGTTGCTATGAAAGTGAACTGTGTTTGCATGTGATAAGGGGTGTATTCATTCTGCTGATCTAGCAAGAAGTGAGTTATTGCTACGAAGCTCTCGGTCTTGATTCGTTTCAGCAGGACTTCGGCGATTAGATTTCTCTTTGTTGCTGCGCCCTCTTCCATCTCCATCACCAGCACAGGCCAATTGGAGTGAAATCCCTCGACTGTTCTGGATAGGGACAGCCACCTCACAGCACTGGGTTGCTTTGTATTGGGCAATTTTCTCTGTTCCTTTTGATGCATCTAAGGCCACAAGCGCAGCACAATGTGCACCACAGTTTCTCTCCTACAATCTCTGACCGACCCCTGCGTTTCAGACATGACACTTGCCCAGTCCAACCTTCTTCAAATCAAAACCCCTTGATACGAATGTTGCTAGAACGATGTTTGGCTAAAATATAATAATTTCTATTATGCGTGGGAATACTTTGGAACAGATTTCTTACATTTACAATCCCTTGGAGAAAACCATCCGCTGGCTACATTTGGCCAGTTGGGGAACCCTGGTGTAGGTGGTACCCGACTGAAGGGCAGGGCATCCGTTTTCTTTTTGCAGTGCTATCTACATTGGAAACTTGCTGTATGTCCTCTTTTGCCATACAGTCAGCAGTTGTACCATTTTGGAGTCCCTTGTTTGCTTTTCTGCCTCTTCCAATGTTAGGCTACTCCCCCTAAAAATGTGTAAGGGCTGAAGCAATACTGCTTCCCAGTGGTCACTGCTCTGCATGAAGTTTTAATACACTTTCGGATATGTTGCACAGCCTCTGGAGAAGGAATCATTTTTCAGAACAGGGCTCCGGGCAGCCGAGCGGAAATGGGGGAAAACTCGCCTCCCTGCGGACCTGGCATCCTTTCACTCCCTCCTCTCTACATTTTCCTCTTCTGTCTCTGCTGCTAAAGCCACGTTCTACCACTCTAAATTCCAAGCATCTGCCTCTAACCATAGGAAGCTCTTTGCCACCTTCTCCTCCCTCCTGAATCCTCCTCCCCCTCCCCCCCCTCATCTCTCTCTGCAGATGACTTCGTCAACCATTTTGAAAAGAAGGTCGACGACATCCGATCCCCGTTTGCTAAGTCAAACGACACCGCTGGTTCTGCTCACACTGCCCTACCCTGTGCTCTGACCTCTTTCTCCCCTCTCTCTCCAGATGAAATCTCGCGTCTTGTGACGTCCGGCCGCCCAACAACCTGCCCGCTTGACCCTATCCCCTCCTCTCTTCTCCAGACCATTTCCGGAGACCTTCTCCCTTACCTCACCTCGCTCATCAACTCATCCCTGACCGCTGGCTACGTCCCTTCCGTCTTCAAGAGAGCGAGAGTTGCACCCCTTCTGAAAAACCTACACTCGATCCCTCCGATGTCAACAACTACAGACCAGTATCCCTTCTTTCTTTTCTCTCCAAAACTCTTGAACGTGCCGTCCTTGGCCAGCTCTCCCGCTATCTCTCTCAGAATGACCTTCTTGATCCAAATCAGTCAGGTTTCAAGACTAGTCATTCAACTGAGACTGCTCTTCTCTGTATCACGGAGGCGCTCCGCACTGCTAAAGCTAACTCTCTCTCCTCTGCTCTCATCCTTCTAGACCTATCGGCTGCCTTCGATACTGTGAACCATCAGATCCTCCTCTCCACCCTCTCCGAGTTGGGCATCTCCGGCGTGGCCCACGCTTGGATTGCGTCCTACCTGACAGGTCGCTCCTACCAGGTGGCGTGGCGAGAATCTGTCTCCTCACCACGCGCTCTCACCACTGGCGTCCCCCAGGGCTCTGTTCTAGGCCCTCTCCTATTCTCGCTATACACCAAGTCACTTGGCTCTGTCATAACCTCACATGGTCTCTCCTATCATTGCTATGCAGACGACACACAATTAATCTTCTCCTTTCCCCCTTCTGATGACCAGGTGGCGAATCGCATCTCTGCATGTCTGGCAGACATATCAGTGTGGATGACGGATCACCACCTCAAGCTGAACCTCGGCAAGACGGAGCTGCTCTTCCTCCCGGGAAGGACTGCCCGTTCCATGATCTCGCCATCACGGTTGACAACTCCATTGTGTCCTCCTCCCAGAGCGCTAAGAACCTTGGCGTGATCCTGGACAACACCCTGTCGTTCTCAACTAACATCAAGGCGGTGGTCCGTTCCTGTAGGTTCATGCTCTACAACATCCGCAGAGTACGACCCTGCCTCACACAGGAAGCGGCGCAGGTCCTAATCCAGGCTCTTGTCATCTCCCGTCTGGATTACTGCAACTCGCTGTTGGCTGGGCTCCCTGCCTGTGCCATTAAACCCCTACAACTCATCCAGAACGCCGCAGCCCGTCTGGTGTTCAACCTTCCCAAGTTCTCTCACGTCACCCCGCTCCTCCGCTCTCTCCACTGGCTTCCAGTTGAAGCTCGCATCCGCTACAAGACCATGGTGCTTGCCTACGGAGCTGTGAGGGGAACGGCACCTCAGTACCTCCAGGCTCTGATCAGGCCCTACACCCAAACAAGGGCACTGCGTTCATCCACCTCTGGCCTGCTCGCCTCCCTACCACTGAGGAAGTACAGTTCCCGCGCAGCCCAGTCAAAACTGTTCGCTGCTCTGGCCCCCAATGGTGGAACAAACTCCCTCACGACGCCAGGACAGCGGAGTCAATCACCACCTTCCGGAGACACCTGAAACCCCACCTCTTTCAGGAATACCTAGGATAGGATAAAGTAATCCTTCTCACCCCCCCCCCCTTACTAGATTTAGATGCACTATTGTAAAGTGGCTGTTCCACTGGATGTCTTAAGGTGAACGCACCAATCTGTAAGTCGTTCTGGATAAGAGCGTCTGCTAAATGACTTAAATGTAAATGTTTTCACACATTTCTCACAAAGAGCAAAACATATGTTTCCCTTTCACACCATCTACTACTTCTTCCTTCAATTTAAGCTGTTTCTGTGGGCCATTAGCATTAGCTGCAGTCTCCTCTTTCCTGGCCATCTCTGTAGCTGCAGTCTGTCATTTTCTCTGTCTGTCACATTCTCTGTCACAGTGTCTCTCGCAGTCTCTGTCTCACTTTCATTTCGATTTGCAGAAGGGTTAAAGAACCCTAGTAGTGTTCTTTGTGTTAATTGGCTCGTCATTGTTTATGTTGGCTAGCCATTCCATTCAGTCAAGCTTTTTTCTTAAAATATTCCCCCGGTTTAAATGTAACCTAGCAATGAAAATGCCACTGACAGCTACACTCACCCTCCGAGCACTGCCGCAGAGAGAAAGTTTGTGTTTTGAACAGTTTTAACATTTTTGGATAATCACAGCGAGTCTGTTTAAATATAAACATGTGGAACTTGAAATGTAATGTAATGGTCTGTACACCTGCATTTTCAGAATGCAACACACATGTGTTATGCTTTTTCAGCATAAAAAAAGACAATGAATATCCCTTTGAGCATGGTGAAGTTATTAATTACACTTTGGATGGTGTATCAATACACCCAGTCAATACAAAGATACAGGTGTCCTTCCTAACTCAGTTGCTGAAGAGGAAGGAAACTGCTCAGGGGTTTCACCATGAGGCCAGTGGTGACTTTAAAATAGAATTTAATGGCTGTGATAGAAGAAAAGTGAGGATGGATCAGCAACATTGTAATCATCCTGTTTGCAATAAGGAACTAAAGTAAAATTGCAACAAAAAAATGCATAGAAATTAAGTTTATGTCCTGAATACAAAGTGTAATGTTTTGGGCAAATCCAACACAACACATCACTGTGTACCACTCTTCATATTTCAAGCATGGTGGTGGCAACATCATGTTATGGGTATGCTTGTCATCGGCAAGGAAGGTTTTTTTGGGGGGGATAAAAAGAAACGGAAGAGCCAAGCACAGGTAAAATCCTAGAGGAAAACCTGGTTCAGTCTGCTTTCCGACAGATACTAGGAGACAAATGTACCTTTCAGCAGGATAATAACCTAAAACACAAGGCCAAATACACACTGGAGTTGATTACCAAGATGACAGAGAATGTTCCTGAGTGGCCTTGTTTTGACATCAATCGTCTTGAAAATCTATAGCAAGACATAAATGGTTGTCTAGCAATGAACAACAACTGACAAGGCAGAGCCTGAAGAACAATACAAATAGTAATGTACAAATATTGTACTATCTAGGTGTGCAAAGCTCTTAGAGTGTAAGAGGGTCAAACAGGGGGGGGGGGTGCAAATAGTCTGGGTAGCCATTTGATTAAGTGTTCAGGAGTCTTATGGCTTGGGGGTAGAAGCTGTTTAGAAGCCTCTTGGACCTAGACTTGGCACTCCGATACCGCTTGCCATGCGGTAGCAGAGAGAACAGTCTATGACTAGGGTGGCTGGAGTATTTGACAATTTATAGGGCCTTCCTCTGACACCGCCTGGTATAGAGGTCCTGGATGTCAGGGAGCTTGGCCCCAGTGATGTACTGGGCCGTTCTCACTACCCTATGTAGTAGTGCCTTGCGGTTGGAGGCCGAGCTGTTGCCATACCAGGCAGTGATGCAACCAATCAGGATGCTCTCGATGGTGCAGCTGTGGAACCTTTTGAGGATCTGAGGACCCATGCCAAGTCTTTTCAGTCTCCTGAGGGGTAATAGGTTTTGTCGTGTCCTCTTCATGACTGTCTTGGTGTCATCTCCTTTGTCTTGATCAAATTGAGGGAGAGGATGTTGTCCTTGCACCACACAGCCATGTCTCTGACCTCCTCCCTATAGGCTGTTTCGTCATTGTCGGTGATCAGGCCTACCACTGTTATGTCATCGGCAAACTTAATGATGGTGTTGGAGTCATGCCTGGCCATGCAATCATGGGTGAACAGGGAGTACAGGAGGGGACTGAGCACGCACCCCTGAAAGGCCCCTGTGTTGAGGATCAGCGTAGCGGGTGTGTTGTTACCTACCCTGACCACCTGGGATGCGGCCCATTAGGAAGTCCAGGATCCAGTTGCAGAAGGAGGGGTTTTATCCCAGGATCTTTAGCTTATTGATGAGCTTTGAGGGTGCTATGGTGTTGAACGCTGAGCTGTAGTCAATGAATAGCATTCTCACATAGGTGTTCATTTTGTTCAGGTGGGAAAGGGCAGTGTGGAGTGCAATAGAGATTGCATAATCTGTGGATCTGTTGGGGTGGTATACAAATTGAAGTGGGTCTAGGGTTTCTGGGATAATGGTGTTGATGTGAGCCATGATCAGACTTTCAAAGTACTTCACGGCTACAGACATGAGGGCTATGGGACGGTAGTCATTTAGGCTTGTTACCTTAGTATTCTTGGGCACAGGCACTATGGTGGTCTGCTTAAAACATGTTGGTATTACAGACTCAGACAGGGAGAGGTTAAAAATGTCAGTGAAGACACATGCCAGTTGGTCAGCACATGCTCGCAGTACACGTCCTGGTAATCGGTCTTACTCACATCGGCTGCGGAGAGCGTGATCATAGTCTTCTGGAACAGCTGCTGCTCTCAAGCATGTTTCAGTGTTATTTGCCTCGAAGCGAGCATAGAAGTAGTTGAGCTCGTCTGGTTGGCTCGTGTCACTGGCAGCTCTCGGCTGTGCTTCCCTTTGTAGTCTGTAATGGTTTGCAAGCCCTGCCACATCCAACGAGCATCAGAGCCGGTGTAGTATGATTCAATCTTAGTCCTGTATTTTCACTTTGCCTATTTGATGGTTCGTCGGAGGGCATAGCGGGATTTTTTATAAGCTTCCGGGTCAGAACAACGCTCCTTGAAAGCAGAAGCTCCAGCCTTTAGCTCAGTGTGGATGTTGCCTGTAAATCCATGGCTTCTGGTATGTACGTACGTCATAGATGCACTTATTGATGAAGCCAATGACTGATGTGGTGTACTCCTCAATGCCATCAGAGGAATCCCGGAACATATTCCAGTCTGTGCTAGCAAAACAGTCCTGTAGCTTAGCATCTGCTTCATCTGACCACTTTTGTATTGATCTAGACACTGGTGCTTCCTGCTTTATTTTTTGCTTGTAAGCAGGAATCAGGAGGATAGAATTATGGTCAGATTTGCAAAATGGAGGCTGAGGGAGATCTTTGTATGCGTCTCTCTTTGTATGCGTGTGTTGAGTAAAGGTGGTCCAGAGTTTTTTTTCCTCTGGTTGCATATTTAACATGCTGATAGAAATTTGGTCAAACGGATTTAAGTTTCCCTGCATTAAAGTCCCCAGCTACTAGGAGCACCGCCTCTGGGTGAGCGTTTTCTTGTTTGCTTGTGGCAGAATGCAGCTCATTGAGTGCTGTCTTAGTGCCAGACTGAACGTGGTGGTATGTAAACAGCTTTGAAAAATATAGATAAACTCTCTCAGTAGATAGTGTGGTCTACAGCTTATCATGAGATACTATAACTCAGGCGATCAATAGCTTGAGACTTCCTTAGATATCATGCAGCAGCTGTTATTAACAAAAATACATTGTCCACCCCCCTTGTCTTACCAGACGCCGCTGTTCTATCCTACGGTACAGCGTATAACCAGCCAGCTGTATGTTGATAGTGTATGTTGACAGTTTTGAATGGTAGTTGGTAGTTTAATCTGGTGCGTAGGTCATCAATGTTATTCTCCAAAGATTGCACTTCTGCTAGCAGAATGGAACAAAATGAAACCAAGATAGAACTCTTCGGCCTGGAATGCCAAGCGTTCTGTCTGGAGGAAACCTGTCACCGTCCCTATAGTGAAGCATGGTGGTGACAGCATCATGCTGTGGGGATGTTATTCAGCGGCAGGGACTGGGAGACTAGTAAGGATCAAGGGAAAGATGAACGGCGCAAAGTACAGAGATCCTTGATGAAACCCTGCTCCAGAGCACTCAGGATCAAGAAGTTTCACCATCCAACAGGACAATGACAATGACCCTAAGAACACAGCCAAGACAACGCAGGAGTAGCTTCGGGACAAATCTCTGAATGTCCTTGAGTGGCCCATCCAGAGCCCGGACTTGAACCTGATCAAACATCTCTGGAGAGACCTGAAAATAGCTGTGCAGCGACACTCCCCATCCAACCTGGTAGAGATTGAGAGAATCTGCAGAGAAGAATGAGAAACTCCCCAAATACAGGTGTGCCAAGTTTGTAGTGTCATACCCAAGAAGACTCGAGGCTGTAATCGCTTCTTCAAAGTAAAGGGTCTGAATAATTATGTAAATCTTATGTAAATCTATTAAAAATAATTATACATTTGCAAACATTTCCAAAAAACAGTTTTTGCTTCATAATTATGCTGTATTGTGTGTAGATTGATGAGGAAAAATAGAATTTAATCAATTTTAGAATAAGGCTGAAACAAAATGTGAAAAAAGTCAAGGGGTCTTAATACTTTCCGAATGCACTGTACATCAATTACAAAATACATAAAAAGCAAACACAAAAACATAAAAGCGATAACACAATCATTAGTAAAAAAAAAAGGCCCTCTAGCATCTGTCGGAATTGCCCTAGAGGGACCAAATCCACCAACTTTAAGGACTTTTGGAGATCATTCCATACGAGGGCTGCAAGAAAACGAAATGCAGATTTACCTAACTGTAGAGGTTGAAGGGATCTCCAGGGTTAGCCATCCCTGAATCCGGGTCCGGTAACTTATATACGTCTGAAGGTTAACAATGAATAGGTCTGCACAGTGTTTCTTCTTACAGTATGTGAATCCAGTCCATCAATTCCTGCCTGACGAGTGACTACTACTGGTAGATGAGGGGTAATGCAATTTGATATTTGGTTTGGTTCACAATTCAGTCTGTCTACAAATGAATGATTACAAATGTCTACAAATGAATGATTATGTTATATTCACGTCTCCATCTCAACCAAAAATCTAAGTCAAAGAATAGAACTAAATCAAATCAAACTTTAAATGCAAGAAATAAAGTTTGATTTAGTCCTATTTTTCAGCTTGGATTTTTGGTTGCGATGGAGACGTGAATCCAACATATTAAAAACGTGTCGATTAAATCTGAAATCAAGCAACCAGCCTTCATATACAAGACAATATCCAAAGGTAGACGTTTATTATTATCATGAATTTGGCATCCTCTTTATAGGGCTAATGGTACCTACTTCTAAACTTCCAAAGATCCAGTCAAACATGAATGAATGAATGAATGATAGTATACCTAGCTACACATTGAAATGGTTTCATTTGTTGGGAAAATCAGATGTCGACTTAGCCTGCATAAACCCAACCACACTCCCAATTTACTGTCACATACAGCTTGTGTAAGAAAAGTTAGAGTTACTTTCAACTATTTAATGTTATTTAGGTCGTCTACGCAAATGAGTATGGAAGCTGATCAATGTCTAAATGTGTTGACATAATAGCTCAGCTGAAATGTACACAGCTTGTTTCCAAAGGGTCCTGAGACGTAGCCATCAGGATGGTAAACTTGTTTTCACTGAAGTGTATTACTCCTCATATACCAGTAGGAGTCACTGTTCAGGCTACAGTCATTGGACTGTGGCTTCACATTTTACTTTTCTATATAGAATTCACATTGAAATTTCAATGTATACACAGTTCTGATTATTAGATTAATGTAACAACCTGTTAGTCAGATTAGGTCAATGTAGTTACAGTTGAAGTTGGAAGTTTACATACACTTAGGTTGGAGTCATTAAAACTCGTTTTTCAACCACTCCACAAAAGCTTTTTGGCAAGTCGGTTAGGACATCTACTGTGCATGACACAAGTCATTTTTCGAAGAATTGTTTACAGACAGATTATTTCACTGTATGGCAGTGGGTCAGAAGTTTACATACACTAAATTGACTTTTGCATACACTAAAGTTGACCTTTAAACAGCTTAGAATATTCCAGAAAATGATGTCATGGCTTTAGAAGCTTCTGATAGGCTATTGACATCATTTGAGTCAATTGGAGGTGTACCTGTGGATGTATTTCATGGCCTACCTTCAAACTCAGTGCCTCTTTGCTTGACATCATGGGAAAATCAAAAGAAAACAACCAAGACCTCAAAAAAAATGATACACCTCCACAAGTCTGGTTCATCCTTTATAGCAATTTCCTGAAGGTACCACGTTCATCTGTACAAACAATAGTACACAAGTATAAAAACCATGGACCACGCAGCCGTCATACCGCTCAGGAAGGAGACGCATTCTGTTTCCTAGAGATGAACGTACTTTGGTGTGAAAATCAATCCCAGAACAACAGCAAAGGACCTTGTGAAGATGCTGGAGGAAACAGGTACAAAAGTATCTGTATCCATAGTAAAAAAAAGTCCTATATCGACATAACCTGAAAGGCCGCTCAGCAAGGAAGCCACTGCTCCAAAACCGCCATAAAAAATGTCAGACTACGGTTTGCAACTGCACATGGGGTCAAGGATCGTACTTTTTGGAGAAAAGTCCTCTAATCTGTTGAAACAAAAATGGAACTGTTTGGCCATAATGACCATCGTCATGTTTGGAGGAAAAAGGGGGAGTCTTGCAAGCCACCATCCCAACCGTGAAGCACGGGGTGGCAGCATAATGTTGTGGGGGTGCATTGCAGCAGGAGGGACTAGTGCACTTCACAAAATAGATGGCTTCATGAGGAGGGAAAATGATGTGGATATATTGAAGCAACATCAAGACAGCAGTCAGGAAGTTAAAGCTTGGTCGCAAACTGGTCTCCCAAATG
This sequence comes from Oncorhynchus nerka, assembly GCF_034236695.1. Taxonomy (NCBI): domain Eukaryota; kingdom Metazoa; phylum Chordata; class Actinopteri; order Salmoniformes; family Salmonidae; genus Oncorhynchus; species Oncorhynchus nerka. The sequence goes on along the minus strand of NC_088415.1, from coordinate 48,301,644 downwards.
ACAATGACCCCAAGCATACTTCCAAAGTTGTGGCACAATAGCTTAAGGACAAAATCAAGGTATTGGAGTGGCCATCACAAAGCCCTGACCTCAATCCTATAGAAAATTTGTGGGCAGAACTGAAAAACAATTTGCGAACAAGGAGGCCTACAACGCTGACTCAGTTACACCAGCTCAGGGATAGCTCAGGGACAAAATTCACCCAACTTATTGTGGGAAGCTTGTGGATGGCTACCTGAAACATTTGACCCAAGTTAAACAGTTTAAAGGCAATGATACCAAATACTAACTGAATGTATGTCAACTTCTGACCCACTGGAAAAGTGATGAAAGAAATACAATTTTAAATAAATAATTCGCTCTACTATTATTCAGACATTTCACTTTCTTAAAATGTGTGTACCCAGTGGGTGGTTTTCTAGCAAGCAAGGGGAAGAGCCTCCATAGCAACCATTTTTGTTTGCCATAGCAACCTGTCAATCCAATGAGCGACTTGTGAACCTTGACTGGCAAAACATTCCAATTGAACAAATGACCATCCGGCCTGGGTAGCAACCCCAGGACTATAGCCTTGTGGAAGGATGAAATAGTATGAATAAATTATTTTTTAAAAAGTTAATGAAAATGTCAATCATTTTTTTAATATGCTGGTAACTGTTGAATTCAAGTGACAATGCCATCGAAGCAGTGGTTTGGAGGATATGTTGGCACGGTTTGCCGGCCCTCGACGAGCAACACTGTAAAATAATAATTTTAAGTATGGGTAAAAGGTTTAATATGTCAACCAATCTTGAAGCCTTGCTCAAGAAGAAGAGCATGAACACTCATTTGACAAATTTCTCTTGCATCCATTTTGTATGAAATATATTTCAAATACATAATATTGGATCATCAAGGACACCTTCAATGTTTTTAAAAGAGCAACAAACACCAGTATTTTCATCTAGTGCACTCTCAGGTATACTGTATATCCTTTCGGTCTTGTTCTTGCTGTGTTCAAACAAAACTAATTTCCTCGAACACCACATTTCTGGAAACATTTCAATTTTTTGTAATATCCTTTGAATTTGAGTGTCCTGTGAGGGCATAAGAGTGACAGATAGATAAAATAACTTTGTTGCTGGCATGAGTTAGTAGTCGTAAGAGAATATTACAGCAATTTTAAACAGGGAAAGGGTACAGTCAAAGCTACCATGACCATATCCTCAAACTTGGTAATAATAAGGGCAAAGAATGATGAAGGCAAGAAATGCAAGTAATTGTGTGCTATGCTTTGGAGAGAATACAATGTAAAGGAACATACTGGAAACCCCTGATATTATATGAGCCACTTTACAAATCATTTAGAATGATGAAGACTTTGGACCATGAATAATGTTACATGAGAGCAATAATACAAAGAGAGCAATAAGAATGGTTGCATTCAGAGATGAGAGAACATAACACATTCAGAACATTTTTAAGTCACATACATGTTATCATATGATATCTACCGTATGGATGTAACAAGGTAGATGTCCACCCCCTGGTGGTGTGATGCAGTCCATTCCTTGACATAATCACTGATCTGTAAGTGAGTGGATGGTGCAGACAGGAGGGGGTGCGAAGGGGGGTGCTGTGGGATTATTTAAGAAACCCTTTTTGTTGTCTTTTAAAAAATATATTTTTATTAAAGTTTTACAAAATGTACATCAATCTAGGTACAACGATTGTACCATATCCCAACCACCCTCCCTCCATACAACACATGCACCCAACCCACCTAGTCCCTTCCCTACCTCAGTCCACCCACCATGATTCCCTCCCAACCACCCACCCTGATCACCACATATAGCCATCCCACACCCTCCCTCAATTCAGTCCTAGAAAATTCACAACAAATAAACAAGAATATGGGGGGTACAAACAACAATACAGATTCAAAATACAAAAACATAAATAAATGATCAGTAAACCTAAGACAAACTTGCTTGAACTTGATAGCATTATATTGATGACTGTACCTATTATGTAATGACTACTGGTAATACCTACTGGGAAATCTTAAAGCATTTTATCAGAGCGGAGCCTCTGCAAGCCATTAAAGTATGATATAATTGTTGCCATTTTCTAACAAATGTATCATTGGAACCCCTATGAGAATACTTACTTTTCTCCAGCTTTAGGAAGAACATTACATCGTTGAGCCGTTGAGAAGTAGAGGGGGGCTGTGCAGACTTCCACTGGAAAATAATTCTACGTTGAGCTAATAAGGATGTAAAAGCAACAATATCGGCATGTTTGGGGTCCAAGGAGAACAAGTCTTCTGGAATACCAAAAACAGCTATCAAGGGAAAATGAAAAATGGATCAATGATGGCTAGAAGACCGGTGACGTCGACCGCCGAGCACCACCACCAACAAGGAGAGGCAACGACTTTGGCAGAAGTCGTGACAGCCAGCCAATCTGGATTTGGAAAAATGCACCCTCAGTAAAACCTTAAATTGTACGAGACCAAGACGAGCACAAGATGTAGTGGAGCGTACTCTATCAATTGCCTCATCCCACCATTCATGTGTAAATTCAACACCCATTTCCTGTTCCCAAGCGGATGTAATTGTTATTGGAGTGTTTGTTCAATGACAAAATACACAGATAGATCTGAGAAATGACTGCTTTCTGTACATTTCCTTGTCCAGTAAGAGAAAGCATTTAAGTCCTTCCAAGACTTGTGTAAATATACTTTTTTCTAGTTTTCCCAACTTGGCCTTTAAATACTCTTTGCCTCCATCTCACTTTTTCCGTTACCTTCAAATTAGGCATTGTGTCTCCTCCCAATTTTCTGGCTTCCCTGCCCCACCCCCTTGCCAAGCCTGGAATGCCATATTGACTCTATTACTTCAACAGAAAGCAGTAATTTCTCAGATCTATCTGTGTATTTTATCAATAGGACCCATAGTAGATGCAGCTGAGAATTTAAAAATGCCGTCAAAACTGGTACCAAATCTTAAGTGTGGAAAGCACTAGAGGATTGATCCTTTTTACAGCATTAATCCTTCCTATCGGAAAATCAGTTTTAATTTGCGAAAGAAGGCGAGCGAAAAAAGAGCATGAAATGAACGAGTTGCGTTCACTCCAAGGTATTTGAAACCAGAGTGGCTAAGCTGAAAGGACAAGTCTGTCTGCTGGAGCTGTAGCGCTGCTGGATTGACTGGGAAGCACTCACTTTTCTGGAGATTCAGCTTGTAACCGGAGAAGGAGCCAAAGATCTCCAGAATAGAAAGGGTCGAAAGTAAACCAGTTACTGGGTTATTTACATAGATTATCATAATATGCAGATGATTTGTTACTCTATGTTCAACTCCTTCCCGTGTTACACCTTGGAAAGAGGAGGATGCCTGTAAAGCTACTGAAAGAGGCTCATCGGCGACGAGAAATAATAAAGGGGACAGCGAGCAGCCTTGGCGTGTCTCACGTTCCAGGGCAAAATAATCAGAACAGGTGTCATTGGTACAGACACTGGCTGGGGCGATGTATACAAGAGCTTGATCCATGAGCTAAATTTGTATCCAAATCCACACTTTAAGAACAGCAAATAGGTACTCCCACTCAATTCTGTTGAATGCCTTCTCTGCGTCTAGGGAGATTACCACCTCGGGGGAGTTGGAGGATTGTTTAGAATAAATCATGTTAAACAGCGTCCGAAAGTTTAAAAAAAAGGAATATCTGTCCTTTATAAAGCCGGTTTGTTCCTGTGATATGAGTCCTGGTAAGACGACTTCCAGACGCCTCGCTATCACCTTCGCCTTTACATCCACATTAAGGAGACTTAGGGGGCTAAATGAAGAACAGGAAGTGGGGTCTTTTCCCTTCTTAAGAAGCACTATTGAAGCCTGTGTTAGAGTAGGTGGCAACGAGCCACGTTCAAGTGAGTCATTATACATAGCCCCTTTACTTTTATCTAAATTGGTATAGAATTTCTTAAAGAACTCAGTTGGAAACCCATCAGGCCCTGGAGCATTGCTGCTCTGCACTGACTTGATAGACTGAATGACTTCAAGGCTGAGAGGGGAATCAAGGTCATCTGCAGTTTTAGCCTTAACTGTGGGAGTCTCCAGTTCACCCAAAAATTTGGTCATATTGGCAGTATCTGATGGAAATTCAGACATATACAGGAAGGAATAGAAAGATTTGAAGGTGTCATTGATCCCCGTAGAGTCGGAAATCAAGCTATGAGAGGAATCTTCCAAGGCAGTTATAGTCAATGAACTAATCACTGATCGTAATCCTGATATGATTGGCCTGACTGAAACATGGCTTAAGCCTGAAGAATTTACTGTGTTAAATGAGGCCTCACCTCCTGGTTAAACTAGTAACCATATCAAATCACGTGCGCTGAATACAACAGGTTTAGACATTACAGTGAAATGTTTACTTACAGCCTCTAACCAATAGTGCAAAAAAGGTATTAGGTAAACAATAGGTAGGTAAAGAAATGAAACAACAGTAAAAATATAGGTTATATACAGTAGTGAGGCTATAAAAGTAGCGAGGCTAAATACAGACAACGGTTAGTCAGGCTGATTGAGGTAGTATGTACATGTAGTTATGGTTAAAGTGACTATGCAAATATGATAAACAGAGAGTAGCAGTAGCGTAAAATAGGGGTTGGCGGGTGGCGGGTGGGCACAATGCAGATAGCCCAGTTAGCCAATGTGCGGGAGCACTTGTTGGTTGGCCCAATTGAGGTAGTATGTACATGAATGTATAGTTAAAGTGACTATGCATATATGATAAACAGAGTAGCAGCAGTGTAAAAAGAGGGGTTGGGGGGCACACAATGCAAATAGTCCAGGTAGCCATTTGAGAACCTGTTCAGGAGTCTTATGGCTTGGGGGTAAAAACTGTTGAGAAGCCTTTTTGTCCTAGACTTCGCACTCCGGTACCCCTTACCATGCGGTAGCATAGAGAACCGTCTTTGACTGGGGTGGCTGAGGTCTTTGACAATTTATAGGGCCTTCCTTTATAGGGCCTTCCTCTGACACCGCCTGGTGTAGAGGTCCTGGATGGCAGGTAGCTTGAAGCTCTCAACCTGCTCCACTACAGCCCCGTCGATGAGAATGGGGGTGTGCCCGGTCCTCCTTTTACTGTAGTTCACAATAATCTCCTTAGTCTTGGTTACGTTGAGAGATAGGTTGTTATTCTGGCACCACCCGGCCAGGTCTCTGACTTCCTCCCTATAGGCTGTCTCGTCGTTGTCGGTGATCAGTGCTACCACTGTTGTGTCATCAGAAAACTTAATGGAGTACAGGGGGGGGACTGAGCACGCACCCCTGGGGAGCTCCAGTGTTGAGGATCATCGCGGCAGATGTGTTGCTAACTAACCTCACCACATGGGGGCAGCCCGTCAGGAAGTCCAGGATCCAGTTGCAGAGGGAGGTGTTTAGTCCCAGGGTCCTTAGCTTATTGATGAGCTGTGAGGGTACTATGGTGTTGAACGCTGAGCTGTAGTAAATTAATAGCATTCTCACACAAGTGTTCCTTTCGTCCATGTTTGGAAAAGGCAGTGCAATAGAGATTGCATCATCTGTGGATCTGTTTGGGTGGTATGCAAATTGGAGTTGGTCTAGGGTTTCTGGGATAATGGTGTTGATGTGAGCCATTACCAACCTTTCAAAGCACTTCATGGCTACGGACGTGAGTGCTATGGGTCTGTAGTCATTTAGGCAGGTTGCCTTTGCTTTCTTGGGCACAGGGACTATGGTGGTCTGCTTGAAACATGTTGGTATTACAGGGACATGTTGAAAATGTTAGTGAAGACACCTGCCAGTTGGTCAGCACATTCCCGGAGCACACGTCTTGGTAATCCGTCTGGCCCCGCAGCCTTGTGAATGTTGACCTGTTTTAAGGTCTTAATTACGTCGGCTGAGGAGAGCACGATCACACAGTCGTACGGAACAGCTGATGCTCTCATGCATGCCTCAGTGTTGCTTGCCTCGAAGCGAGCATAGAAGTAATTTAGCTCGTCTGGTCGGCTCGTGTCACTGGGCAGCTCGCGGCTGTGCTTCCCTTTGTCCTCTGTAATAGTTTGCAAGCCCTACCACATAAGACGATCGTCGGAGCCTGTGTAGTATGATTCAATCTTAGCCCTGTATTGACGCTTTGCCTGTTTGATGGTTCGTCGCAGGGCATAGCAGGATTTCTTGTAAGCTTCCAGGTTAGAGTCCCGCACCTTGAAAGCGGCAGCTCTACCCTTTAGCTCAGTGCAAATGTTGCAAGAAATCTGTGGCTTCTGGTTGGGGTATGTGCATACAGTCACTGTGGGGACGACGTCCTCGATGCACTTATTGATAAAGCCAGTGACTGATGTGGTGTACTCCTCAATGCCATTGGAAGAATCCCGGAACATGTTCCAGCTTGTGATAGCAAAACGGTCCTGTAGTTTAGCATCTGCTTCATCTGACCACTTTTTATAGACCGAGTCACTGTTGCTTCCTGCTTTCATTTTTGCTTGTAAGCAGGAATTAGGAGGATAGAGCTGTGGTCGGATTTACCAAATGGAGGGCGAGGGAGTGCTTTGTACGGGTCTCTGTGTGTGGAGTACAGGTGATCTAGAATTTGTTTCCCTCTGGTTGCTCATTTAACATGTTGGTATAAATTATTGACACTGACCCAACTCCAGCCACTTTAATAATGGGAATTGATGGGAAATGATGTAAATATATCACTAGCCACTTTAAACAATGCTACCTTATATAATGTTACTTACCCTACATTATTCATCTCATACGCATACGTATATACTGTACTCTACATCATCGACTGCATCCTTATGTAATACATGTATCACTAGCCACTTTAACTATGCCACTTTTTTTACTTTGTCTACATACTCATCTCATATGTATATACTGTACTCGATACCATCTACTGTATGCTGCTCTGTACCATCACTCATTCATATATCCTTATGTACATATTCTTTATCCCCTTACACTGTGTATAAGAGAGTAGTTTTGGAATTGTTAGTTAGATTACTTGTTGGTTATCACTGCATTGTCGGAACTAGAAGCACAAGCATTTCGCTACACTCGCATTAACATCTGCTAACCATGTGTATGTGACAATACGATTTGATTTGATTTTATGTAGAACTGATTTAGGTATCCCTGCATTAAAGTCTCCGGCCACTAGGAGCGCCGCCTCTGGGTGAGTGGTTTCCTGTTTGCTTATTTCCTTATACAGCTGACTGAGTGCGGTCTTAGTGCCAGCATCTGTCTGTGGTGGTAAATAAACAGCCACGAAAAGTATAGCTGAAAACTCTCTCGGCAAGTAGTGTGGTCTGAAATTTATCACAATATACTCTACTTCAGGCGAGAAAAATCTAGAGACTTCCTTATGTGCACCAGCTGTTGTTTACAAATATGCACAGACCGCCCCCCTTCGTTTTACCGGAGTGTGCTGTTCTATCTTGCCGGCGCAGCATATATCCCGCTAGCTGAATATCCATGTCGTCATTCAGCCACGATTCTGTGAAACATAGGATATTACAGTTTTTGATGTCCCGTTGGTAGGATATTCGCGATCATACCTCGTCTAGTTTATTGTCCAATGATTGCACGTTGGCGAGTAGTTTTGACAGTAACGGCAGCATTCCCACTCGCCTTTACCGGGTCCTGACCAGGCATCCGGTTATTTGTCCTCTGTATCTGCGTCGCTTCCTCTTGCAAATAACGGGGTGTTTGGAGAATGTCTTTTGCGTCTTGTTTTTTTTTTTTTTTTTTTTACCCCTTTTTCTCCCCAATTTCGTGGTAACTAATTGTTGTAGTAGCTACTATCTTGTCTCATCGCTACAACTCCCGTACAGGCTCGGGAGAGACGAAGGTTGAAAGTCATGCGTCCTCCGATACACAACCCAACCTAGCCGCACTGCTTCTTAACACAGCGCGCATCCAACCCGGAAGCCAGCCGCACCAATGTGTCGGAGGAAACACCGTGCACCTGGCAACCTTGGTTAGCCGGCCCGGCCCGCCACAAGAGTCGCTGGTGCGCGATGAGACAAGGACATCCCTACCGACCAAGCCCTCCCTAACCCGGAAGACGCTAGGCCAATTGTGCGTCGCCCCATGGACCTCCCGGGCGCGGCCGGTTACGACAGAGCCTGGGAGCGAACCCAGAGTCTCTGATGGCACAGCTGGCGCTGCAGTACAGCGCCCTTAACCACTGCGCCACCCCGGGAGGCCTGCGTCTTGTTTGTTGAAGAAAAAATCGTAGTCTAATCTGAGGTGAGGGATCGCGGTCCTGATATCCAGAAGCTATTTTTTTGCCATAAGATACGGTTGCAGAAACATTATGTACTTAATAAGTTACAAATAATGCGAGAAAAAAAAACAATTGATTGGGTGCCCGTAAAACTCCTGCCATTTCTTCCTGCACATCCCGCCAAGACGGAGGTGCTGCTAACATTTATAATAGCAAATTTCAATTTACAAAAAAACAATGTTTTCATCTTTTGAGCTTCTAGTCAGGAAATCTATGCAGCCTACTTAATCACTTTTTGAGCTACTGTTTACAGGCCTCCTGTGCCATATACAGCGTTCCTCACTGAGTTCCCTGAATTCCTATCGGACCTTATAGTCATGGCAGATAATATTCACATTTTTGGTGACTTTAATATTGATGTGGAAAAGTTTCAGAGCCATTGACTCAGTGGGTTTTGTCCAACATGTCTCCGGACCTACTCTGCCAGTCATACTCTGGACCTAGTTTTGTCCCGTGGAATAAATGTTGTGGATCTTAATGTTTTTCCCTCATAATCCTGGACTATCGGACCACCATTTTATTATGTTTGCAATCGCAACAAATAATCTGCTCAGACCCCAACCAAGGATCATCGTGCTATAAATTCTCGGACAACCCAAAGATTCCTAGATGCCATTCCAGACTCCAGCCGCCTACCCAAGGAAGTCAGAGTACAAAAATAATTTAACAACCTAACTGAGGAACTAAATGTAACCTTGCGCAATACCCTAGATGCAGTCTCACCCCTAAAAACAAAAAACATTTGTCATAAGAAACTAGCTCCCTGGTATACAGACAATATCCGAGCTCTGAAGCAAGCTTCCAGAAAATTGGAACAGAAATGGCGGCACACCAAACAGTATCGTGTAGTATTGAAGAGACTGTTGCAAAGCTAACTAAAAAATCAGCATTCCCCAAGACAGGATGTCTTTCACTTCAGCAGTGATAAATTCATGAACTTCTTTGATGAAAAGATCATGATCATTAGAAAGCTAATTACAGACTCCTCTTTAATTCTGCGTATTCCTCCAAAGCTCAGTTCTCCTGAGTCTGCACAACTCTGCCAGGACCTAGGATCAAGAGAGACACTCAAGTGTTTTAGTACTATATCTCTTGACACAATGATGAAAATAATCATGGCCTCTAAACCTTCAAGCTGCATACTGGACCCTATTCCAACTAAAGTACTGAAAGAGCTGCTTCCTGTGCTTGGCCTTTAAATGGCGTCAGACCGAGGCTGTGCATCCGTCATCGTGTTCCTAGACCTTAGTGCCGCTTTTGATACCATCGATCACCACATTCTTTTGGAGAGATTGGAAACCCAAATTGGTCTACACGGACAAATTCTGGCCTGGTTTAGATCTTATCTCTCTGAAAGATATCAGTTTGTCTCTGTGGATGGTTTGTCAACTGGACATTTCGGTGTTCCTCAAGGTTCCGTTTTAGATACCACAATTGTTTTCACACCTCAGTGATGTCATTCGGAAACAGAATGTTAACTTTCAATGCAATGCGGAAGACACAAATCTCTACATTTCTATGAAACATGGTGAAGCCCCAAGGTTGCCATTGCTGAAAGCCTGTGTTTCAGACATAAGGAAGTGGATGGCTGCAAATGTTCTACTTTTAAACTCTGATCAAACAGAGATGCTTGTTCTAGGTCCCAAGAAACAAAGAGATCTTCTGCTGAATCTGACAATTAATTTTGATGGTTTTACAGTCGTCTCAAATAAAACTGAAGGACCTCGGCATTACACTGGACCCTGAGCTCTCTTTTGATGAATATATCAAGACTGTTTCAAGGACAGCTTTTTTCCATCTACGTAACATTGCAAAAATCAGACACTTCCTGTACAACTTTTTTTTTTTTGTCACTTCTAGGTTAGACTACTGCAATGCTCTACCTTCGAGCTGGATAAGGCACTAAATAAACTTCAGTTAGTGATAAACACGGCTGCTAGAATCTTGACTAGAACGAAAAAAATGTATCATATTACTCCAGTGCTAGCCTCTCTAAAGTGGCTTCCTGTTAAGGCAAGGGCTGATTAAGGTTTTACTGATAACCTACAAAGCATTACATGGGCTTGCTCCTACCCATCTTTCCGATTTGGTCCTGCCGTACATACCTACACGTACGCTACGGTCACGAGACGCAGGCCTCCTAACTGCCCCTACCATTTCTAAGCAAACAGCTGGAGGCAGGGCTTTCTCCTATAGAGCTCCATTTTTATGGAATGGTCTGCCTACCCATGTGAGAGATGCAGACTCAGTCTCAACCTTTAAGTCTTTATTGAAGAGTGATCTCTTCAGTAGGTCATATGATTGAGTGTAGTCTGGCGAACGGAAAGGCACTGGAGCAACGAACCGCCCTTGCTGTCTCTGCCGGGCCAGTTCCCCTCTCTCCACTGGGATTCTCTGCCTCTAACCCTATTACAGGGGCTGAGTCACTGGCTTACTGGTGCACTTCCATGCCGTCACTAGTGTTGTGGAGGATCGTTAAAAAATATAACACTTACAAGAACTTGTGAATTCAATATAGGCTTTTAATACAAACATATCAGAAGCCTAGATGGTCCGCGGAACACACACTTTTCCAGAGCACTGGCTCTGATTTATATACATACAAAATATGTGTCCATCCCGCATGAAAATTAAGTTATTTCCCTCAGTCCATCTGCCACCATTATATCCCAATCGGTGCATCCTGCTTGTTCACGCCCAATAACGCCCATATATGCTTTCAGTCAAGTTATAATGGTCACAGGACCTCTTCATGTCCCAAAAATAATACATGCCCATCTTATCCTATGGGCCCCTTATGTTCAGTTTGGTGTGGTCTTTGGTATGTCTGTCCTTATTAGGACTAGTAGACTATGTGTCTCTTCTCTTCATGTCCTAAAAATATATGCCCTATGTCTATAGTCCATCCGTTGGTCATTTGGCTGACCCCCTCCTTTGTATGTTCCTATGACCTTGGTATGTCCAGCTGTCCTATGCTCTCATGGCCTTACTTTGGTTTCCTGTCCTATACAATAGACAATGCATTTTTACCAGAATGGCAAATGCACTCTAAGTGTATCTTTCTCTTGTGGTACAGTATTATGTTTCTCCCTATATGTACATCTTTCTCCCACACTAGGAGGGGTGCGTCACTTGAGTGGGTTGAGTCACTGACATGATCTTCCTGTCTGGGTTGGCCTCCCCTTGGGTTGTGCTGTGGCGGAGACCTTTGCGGGTTTTACTCGGCCTTGCCTCAGGATGGTACATTGGTGGTTGAAGATATCCCTCTAGTGGTGTGGGGGCTGTGCTTTGGCAAAGTGGGTGGGGTTTTATCCTGCCTGATTTGCCCTTTCCGTGGGTATCGTCAGACGGGGCCACAGTGTCTCTCTACCCCTCCTGTCTCAGCCTCCAGTATTTATGCTGCAGTAGTTTATGTGTCGGGGGGCTAGGGTCAGTCTGTTATATCTGGAGTATTTCTCCTGTCTTATCCGGTGTCCTGTGTGAATTTAAGTATGCTCTCTAATTCTCTTTCTCTCGGGAGACCTGCGCCCTAGGGCCATGCATCAGGACTACCTGGCCTGATGACTCCTTGCTGTCCCCAGTCCACCTGGCCGTGCTGCTGCTCCAGTTTCAACTGTTCTGCCTCTGGCTCTGGCTGTGGGACCCTGACCTGTTCTCCGGACATGCTACCCGTCCCAGACCTGCTGTTTTCAACTCTCTAGAGACAGCAGGAGGGATAGAGATACTCTCAATGATCAGCTATGAAAAGCCAACTGACATTTACTCCTGAGGTGCTGTCCTGTTGCACCCTCGACAACCTCTGTGATTATTATTATTTGACCCCGCTGGTCATCTATGAACATTTGAACATCTTGGCCATGTTCTGTTATAATCTCCACCCGGCACAGCCAGACTGACCACCCCTCATAGCCTGGTTCCTCTCTAGGTTTCTTCCTAGGTTCTGGCCTTTCTAGGGAGTTTTTCCTAGCCACCATGCTTCTACACCTGCATTGCTTGCTGTTTGGGGTTTTAGGCTGGGTTTCTGTATGGCACTTTGAGATATCAGCTGATGTAAGAAGGGCTATATGAAGACATTTGATTTATAGTGCGATTAATGTATTGTTTAGTGTTGTGTTGTGTAATGGCTTTGCTGGCATGTATCTAAAAAAAATGGGGAGTTTGCCCCACATGATTTACATGCTAAAATCACCACTGATGGGCAGTGAAACATGACAGTTCGTGGCTGTTTCTCAGGAACCTACCAATAACAGAGGTTAGAATTTTATATCATACCCCCAAGACATGCTAACCTCTCACCATTACCAATAACAGGGGAGGTTAGCATTTTATATCATACCCCCAAGACATGCTAACCTCTCACCATTACCAATAACAGGGGAGGTTAGCATTTTATATCATACCCCCGAGACATGCTAACCTCTCACCATTACCAATAACAGGGGAGGTTAGCATTTTATATCATACCCCCGAGACATGCTAACCTCTCACCATTACCAATAACAGGGGAGGTTAGCATTTTATATCATACCCCCGAGACATGCTAACCTCTCACCATTACCAAAAACGGGGGAGGTTAGAATTTTATATCATACCCCCAAGACATGCCAACCTCTCACCATTACCAATAACAGGGGAGGTTAGCATTTTATATCATACCCCCAAGACATGCTAACCTCTCACCATTACAATAACAGGGGAGGTTAGCATTTCTCTTTCACACTCTTCATGATTAATTAATTCATGATTATCCATAAATGTGGTTGAATCCACGTTAATGACGCAGTGTTTAGAAACACATTCTAATTACAATAAACGTGACTTCAAAATAACACACTACATTATTTACATTTCTATTGGGCAAAATAATCTTAAAAACACAACCAAAACAAACTGCAACTGCATCCAACAGTATTTTTTTCAACGGTTCACCCGATTTGGATGAAATCACAAAGTACTGGAATACAGAGCCAAAACAACAAAACATGTCACTGTCCAAATACCTTTGGACCTCACTATATTTGTCTATTTGTTTATTAACCATGTATGACCAATATGTTTGTTGTAGGACCATGTCTGAGGTATTGACCATGTGTGGAGTTTTTCCTGTATTTGACCTGTGTCTCTCTCTCTGTCAGGTGGAGGTGTTGTAGATCGTAGAGATGGGTATCTCAGGCAGCAAGTCTAAACAAGAGCAGGAGGTGAGGCACAAGGGAGGGAAGGAGCACATCCCGGCCTCCAATAGGGTTAAGGATGCAGCCGAGGCCACCCTCTCCTGGTGAGATTCTAAAACCAGCACAGTGCACTAAACACCTGGGTTGTGTTCATTAGGCATAACAATGAAGGAAAATGGTTGATACAGGGTGTATCTGCCCAGACTTGTCCATTAACAAATATATTTTTGTTTTCTGTTTCAAAACACGGTGTACCTTGATGAACATGACCCTTGTATTTTTGCCCAAAATTGCACATGTCCAATAATAACTAAATAAATACTGTTAATTGCTCCTGTCTGGGTAGCCACTTTGTAACCAACCTCCTATCTCTCTCGTTGGTTTTGTTGTTGTTGTCCAGTATCATCCAGGTCCTGGGGGCCTTCCCCTCCCCCAGTGGCCCAGCCTCCACCTGCAGCCTGCTGAACGAGGATACCCCCGATACGCTACGCCCGCCTCAAAGCCACGGGACCCAGAAACCTCCGCTACTTTGTCCTGGACAACTCAGTCATCCTGGCCATGCTGGAGCATCCGTTGGGCAATGAGCAGAGTGAGTGGGACTGAGCAGAACTGACAAAACCAGACCTCCCTTTTTTTTAAAGACCTGGGCTTTCACTTCATTTGGATAAACTCACTTTATTTGGATAGACTGCAGCTACTGTACATTCCTCTTATAGCGATCACATCTGTGCAGGACAATTTATTCACTCTAAGCACTATAACCACATACTATAACCACATTCACTACAAGCATAGTGCACTGTATTGATTTTGACATGTAACAACTGGGTTTATGAACTATTGTCAGTTGCATGTTGCTGTTGTTTTTGTCGTATTGTCGTGTCTGTTGGTTGATGCTTGTGTTGCTTTTAAAAAAAAACTCAAAATCAAGCTTGTTTTGCTAAGTTTCTCAATCATGACACTCACCTGGTACAATGAACCGCAAAATAAGTCAGAGACATAAATGCAAATAGGACACTGGCTTATGAAAGTGTGTAGGCATCCCAATGGCAGATGGCTAGTCAGGCAGCCATTTTATCTCAAGCACTGGGAACCCTGGTGTAACCGCTTCTCTGCTCTCTGCAGAACCCCGGCCCGTCAGTGGCTTTCCTGATCCGAGGGCGTGCCTGGCCGACACACCTGGACCATGCAGCTCTTCCACCAGCCCAGAGGAGCACGGGCAACCAGAGGGGGAGACCAGTTAGTTGGCCCACTGGTCCACCTTAGTCTGTCTGTGAGGGTATAACAGAGTATAACCTTTCACACTACCTTAATAACCCGAACCTTACTGTTCTGGCTCTGATATTGTCATAGTACAATTTAGCAGGCTTTGCTTAGCTCAGCTCAGTAGTGTGGAAAGGGTATGAGAGCTTTGCTTCCATACAAAATGATTTGTGTAAGGGGGTGCTTTCCCTATTACCAATAGGAAAATGTTAGAAATGAAATGGCTAGCAAACTACAATAACAAGCGATTTATTTGCATCTTCAAATGTTTGAGGCTTTATTTTGTGGTAGCTGTTTACACCAACTAGTATTTCTCAAATCTCTGCTGATTCCATACTCTACTCTTATAGTAATACACAACTGTTATACCCAGTATTATATAATAATAATAATAATAATAAATAAATACTAATTGAACATCCTCTCCTACAGCAGGTGTTTGTCCCAGAGGGCAGCCCAGTGTCCAAGGATGACGTGGGAATCCGCTACAACGTCAAGCAGAGGCCCTTCCCAGAGGAGGTGGGCAAGATCCCCCTGGTCAAAGCTGACGTCTGCATTCCAGACCTGGACGACATAGTCAACAAGGAGGTGTGAGCGACAATGTTGACCGCCACCATGACCCCAATAGACTCTTGATTATCCTAGTCTTCTCATATCCTCTCTTACATGACCAATGATATGAAAGTACCTTGATAACATGTTCATCTTATTTCTCTCACCTATCCAGTTTTTTTCTACTATCCATGATCATAAAGGAAAGAATGCAGGGACAGGAGGGTCAAAGTAGTTTAGCATATTGGAACGCAGCTCTTATCACTGTCCAAATTGAATGTAAACTTATTCTAAAGTGAATGACTTTTGGACAAAACCCTAGATGTGGAGAATAAAGAGAGTAAAATGATAATGTTACCCACGCTTATGGAGACAGACCAGCTACTATGGTACATTCTTATTGATGTGGAATCAAGTGTCGTCTATGAACTGGCAGGATGAAGTGTGTGTGCCATGCATACTGAAATATAATCACCCACGCAGGAGTTGTCCCATCCTTTCGGAGACGGACAGGTCAAAGGTCAACCAGATCTGGCACCTCCATGTCTCTTTCGTTTTTTTGTCAAACTTTTTATTGCAGCTTTGTCTTTGTTCATTTTATAGTTTTTATTTTTCTATACTGTGTCTTGTCTTTCTGTTAGTTGTTATAAAAACCACGTGCAACCTACAGTACATTACATATTGAGATAAACGTTTCCTTTGTTATTCATTTTGTCCAGAGTTGTCTCATTCACTTGTAGCTGAGATTTAAAAAATAAATAAATTTGGATTCCATGGAGTATACTCACATTGTTACGTTTCTTCCTCACTATCTAACTGAGGGTTACTGAGGGCTGTTTTATATCAAAGCATGTCTTGGGGGTATGATATAAAATGCTAACCTCCCCTGTTATTGGTAATGGTGAGAGATTAGCACTGTGTTTCACTTTAGCCATTCAGATACTGGATTTGATTAGACTAACATTAGAGCCCGAACGATAAACCAGTTGACCAATATTATCTGCCGAATATTAGCCTTCACCGAAATATTTGTATCGGTCTTTAATCCACTGATAAAGCACTGATCTTATAAACATAGAATGAACCAATACATCTGCTCCTTTGCGGACATTAAAAAAAAAAGTTAAATGGTTCCCTGAAGAGGGTGCTCTACAACCTGCTCATTGAACATCATTCATCCCTAAGTCACAACGTGAGAGAAAGTAGGCAACAGTGTATTTTAAATAAGTAAAAAATCTAAAGTACACTTCACCAAGCGAGCAGGCCTGACCTCATCACATTCTCACTTAGTTAGCGTTACCTGGCTATCTAGCCAGCAAGGTAGTTTGACTAGCTAGCTAGCAATCTGTGCTACTAATGTACAAACACTGGACTGGCGCCAAAGTGAATACTCATCCTGATTAACATAGTTACTGCCTGGGCCTGTTATGTTAGTGGGCTTATTTAGTTTGTTTTCCAAAATATGCAATCTGCAAAATGAAGACAGTTGGTGTAGATCTATCATTCAGGCCATATGCTTGCATTCATGATGAGATAAGATTGTTAGCTAGCTAGCTAAATTAGAATGTGTGTGGCTAAAACCAGTGCGGCAAGCATTTTGCTGCATTTCATGCATTCCTGCATTAATGTTTTCAGTCATCAGCGCGTGCCATTTGCAGTTGAAGGATATTCAATACAAAATGTATTGGCTATAAAAGTTTAATTTACATTATAGGTTCAGTAAGAAAATATTGTTGTAATGAGCACCTAGCGTGTGCTTGTCGTAACAAGCTCTCATTGCTAGGTTGTCATAAAGTGATTCTACCCATTACCTTTGTTGTAATGTACTGTAGTGAATCTACTCAATACAAATGCTGCCATTTAGTGGTGACATTATGAACTGCATGTTACTGCATTTCACTGCATAGGTTGTGAACAGTGCAGTTTCAGATTTACTTTGAGACCAAGTTTAAATTATTCAGCCCTTCTTGTTTATTAGTGTGCTTGTGGTGCTTCAGCACAAACACTTCTGCATTCTTATCCACGGCTATAGATGCAAATATTTTAAGTTGTACCTAAGAAGATAAACTGAACAAGTATTTTGTATTTAGTTTCGTATAGAGAATATAGTTGCTTCATATAAACCACAAATTAAATGTTCTTCAATAATATTAATTTAATATTTAGTTAAAAAGTCATAATTTAGAGTATCTGTTAATCATTTGGAGTATAATTTGTGTAAAAAAATACATGTTTTTCAATCCACCTCTAAAAATCAATATCGGTTTCAGACCCAAAAATCCCATATCGGTTGGGCTCTAACATTTGTAAATAAAATGTAAAAAATGTATTTTACCCCCTTTTTCGTGATATCCAATTGCAATCCAATTACAATCTTGTCTAATCGCTGCAACTCCCCAACGGCCTCGGGAGAGGTCGAGTCATGCGTCCTCCGAAACATGACCGGCCAAAACGCGCTTCCTAACACTCGCCCGCTTTACCCGGAAGCCAGCCACGCCAACGTGTTGGAGGAAACACCGTTCAACTGACAACCGACCGTAAGTCACAAGGACTTGCTAGAGCGTGACGAGTCAAGTAAAAATAAACGGCCAACCCCTCCCCTAACCTGGACGACGCTGGGCCAATTGTGCGCAGCCCTATGGGACTCCCGGTCACGGACGGTTGTTTCACAGCCTGGAATTGAACCCGGGTCTGTAGTGACACCTCAAGCTCTACGATGCAGGGCCTTATACCGCTGCAACACTCGGGAAGCCCACATTGGTCTATTCTTGATTGCAGTTCTGAATTTGTTTACAGGTATGGTTATGGCAGAACTTGGTTTACTTACATTGTTTAAGATTATAGGGTGGGTACAGTCGCGGGTACATACACTAATATGTACAAACACTACAACATGAGGTGTGTATGACTGTGTGTGAATCCTTACAGTTGCCCCTGCTCACACATACTTTACCTTTTCCATCCTCTCAGCTGGAGATGCAGCATGTTAGGCTGCGAAGCATTATGAGCCAGCAGATGGAATATGAGTGTTCCCTGGAGCATCACAGCAAGGACATCTGAGTTCTAAGTCCTTCCCGGACCCACTGACCGACTACAGCCCCCTCTGCCTGCCCAGGAGTTTCAGGCGGCACTCATCTTCCTCTCTCACTTCGGCTTCCTGTCTTTGGAGACACTAAAGGTAGGAAAATGTAGTTTATGGCCAATGTATAGTAGTTTTTTAATTTTTTTATACAAAAAACCACCAACCCACCAACCTTAGCTTTCTATCTGAAAGGTATTGCCGTCAAAAAAGCCACTACTTCTATTTCTGCCAACTGCCCTAGGCATGAATGCGGTAATGTTTAAAAGTCCTCCCAACCCCTCAGTATAAACATCGCCTCTCATCTTACCGTCTTCGGCATGCATTAAATCATGAACATTCTATTGTTGTTGTCCGACATTAAACTTGTCCTTTTCCTCATGAAAAACTATAAACAAACAAATGTCAGTCTGCATTAAATCTCAGCAGTCTGGTCCAAATAGCAACGTTACCTGCTCTCTATTTTTCTTTTTTTTGCATCAAAAAACCTGCTTACAAATGCATTTAGGATATGTCAATCTCACAAGACAGGCAACTAAACTAATGTTTTAGTCTGTTGCTAGCTTTTTAGCTGGCTAGCCAGCACATATCTGACAAAGTTTTGAGTTTTACTATAGCCAACTTTTTATTCTCCATAACAGGTGTAACGTCGGGATAGTGATGGGTGTGGAGTCAGACGCAGAGAGTAGAAGGTAGACAGGGAAAAAAGCTTTAATGTCCTCAATCACAGTAACAGGGACAAACATGGGTGAAGCCCAAAACACAGGCGCAACAAAACCCAAACCCACTGTTACCAAGATACCAGACAGCGAAAACCCAAACCCACTGTTACCAAGATACAGGACAGCGAAAACCCAAACCCACTGTTACCAAGATACCGGACAGCGAAATCCAAACCCACTGTTACCAAGATACAGGACAGGGAAAACCCAAACCCACTGTTACCAAGATACCAGACAGCGAAAACCCAAACCCACTGTTACCAAGATACCGGACAGCGAACACCCAAACCCACTGTTACCAAGATACCGGACAGCGAAAACCCAAACCCACTGTTACCAAGATACCGGACAGTGAAAACCCAAACCCACTGTTACAGGGCAGGGAAAACCCAAACCAAGATACCGGACAGCGAAAACCCAAACCCACTGTTACCAAGATACCGGACAGCGAAAACCCAAACCCACTGTTACCAAGATACAGGACAGGAAAACCCAAACCCACTGTTACCAAGATACCAGACAGCGAAAACCCAAACCCACTGTTACCAAGATACCAGACAGCGAAAACCCAAACCCACTGTTACCAAGATACCGGACAGCGAAAACCCAAACCCACTGTTACCAAGATACCGGACAGGGAAAACCCAAACCCACTGTTACCAAGATACCAGACAGCGAAAACCCAAACCCACTGTTACCAAGATACCAGACAGCGAAAACCCAAACCCACTGTTACCAAGATACCGGACAGCGAAAACCCAAACCCACTGTTACCAAGATACCGGACAGCGAAAACCCAAACCCACTGTTACCAAGATACCAGACAGCGAAAACCCAAACCCACTGTTACCAAGATACCGGACAGCGAAAACCCAAACCCACTGTTACCAAGATACCGGACAGCGAAAACCCAAACCCACTGTTATCAAGATACCGGACAGCGAAAACCCAATCTCACTGTTACCAAGATACCGGACAGCGAAAACCCAAACCCACTGTTACCAAGATACCAGAAAACAAACCCACTGTTAAAACCAGACAAACCCACTGTTACCAAGATACCGGACAGCGAAAACCCAAACCCACTGTTACCAAGATACCGGACAGCGAACACCCAAACCCACTGTTACCAAGATACCGGACAGCGAAAACCCAAACCCACTCTTACCAAGATACCGGACAGCGAAAACCCAAACCCACTGTTACCAAAATACCGGACAGCGAAAACCCAAACCCACTGTTACCAAAATACCGGACAGCAAAAACCCAAACCCACTGTTACCAAAATACCGGACAGCGAAAACCCAAAAGTACACAAACACCACTCACGTAAAATAACCACAAGCCCGCACAAACACCAGCGGGCTAAACAAACTTAAATAACACCCAACCCAAAACCCCAACAAGGAACAGGTGAAAACAATTAGACATAATCAAATTAAAATTAAATTGGGATCGGTGGCAGCTAGTAGACCGGCGACGACGACCACCGAGCGCCACCCGAACAGGAAGGGTAGCCACCTTCGTTGGTATTCGTGACAACAGGAAAATTAAAACATTACAAGATAAAACTGTCACAACAACAGAGTCAACATTGAATTACTCTTGCTAAGTTTAGGGCTGGGACGATATATAATTCAATCGAATATTGTGATATGCAAGACTATATTCTATTTGAACTTTACAAATGAAAACATTGCAGTTTTACCAGTTAGACCGTATCAATATGCTGAAATTGAAGTCTAAATATACAATGCATTCAGAAAATATTCAGACTCCTTAACTTTTTCCACATTTTGTTATTGTCACATCCTGACCTTAGTTCCTTTTTTTATGTCTCTATTTTAGTTTGGTCAGGGCGTGAGTTGGGGTGGCATTCTATGTTTTGTGTTCTATGTGTTTGGCCTGGTAAGGTTCCCAATCAGAGGCAGGTGGCAATCGTTGTTTTCATTTATTTCTCTTGTTCTTTTGTATTCAGTGTTCGGTTACATTTCATTAAAATATGGAAACTTACCACGCTGCGCATTGGTCCGATCTTTCCTACTCCTCCTCAGAAGAGGAGGAAAACCCTTACAGAACTACCCACCACCAAAGGACCAATCAGCGTGGTGAAAGGGACTCCTGGACAGGTCAGCAGCGCTATCTGGAGTATGAGACAACCTGGGAGGAGATAGAGGTGGTCGGTCGACTCCAGGAAGAGTGCCGGAGCCCGCCTGGGATTCTCTAGAACAGTGCGAGGAGGGATACCGTGCCGGGCGAATGTGGGCATTGAGCCTAAGGGAGAGGTGTGAGTGGTATGCACCAGATCTCCAGTGCTCACCCACAGCCCGGTTCAACCTGTGCCTGCACACTGGAGGGTCCGGGCTAAAGTGGTCATCCAGCCTCGAGGAGTGGTGCCAAGGCTGCGCACCAGAGCTCCAGTGCTCCCCCACAGCCTGGTCCATCCGGTGCCTCCTCCACGCACCAGGCTTCCTGTAGGACTCCCCAGCCTGGTGGGTCCTGTGGCAGCCCCACTCACCAGGCTGTCTCTCCGTCTCCTCCCTCCAGGTTCTGCCGCCTGTCCGGCGCTTCCAGAGCCGCCCTCCTGTCCGCAACTGCCAGAACCGCCCTCCTGTCTGGAGCTGCCCATCAGTAAGGAGCCGCCCGTCAGTCAGGAGCTGCCCAAGTCGCCCATCAGTCCGGCGCTGCCGGGGTCTGCCGCCTGTCCGGCGCTGCCGGAGTCTCCCGTCTATTCGGGGCCAGCTGCAAGGGTCCCCAGGTCGGCGGCGAGGATCGCCGCTCCACTGAAGTGGGCCAAGACTATGGTGGAGTGGGGTCCACGTCCCGCGCCAGGGCCACCACCGCGGACAGATGCCCACCCAGACCCTCCCCTATGGGTTTAAGTTTTGCGGTCCTCACCTTTGGGGGGGTACTGTCACGTCCTGACCTTAGTTCCTTTTTATGTCTATTTTAGTTTGGTCAGGGTGTGAGTTGGGGTGGGCATTCTATGTTTTGTGTTCTATGTTTTCTATTTCTATGTGTTTGGCCTGGTATAGTTCCCAATCTGAGGCAGCTGGCAATCGTTGTCTCTGATTGAGAACCACTATGGGTTGTGGGTAGTTGTTTTCTGTGTCTGTGTTTTACCATACGGAACTGTTTCGGTTTTCATTTATTTCTCTTGTTCTTTTGTGTTCGGTTACATTTCATTAAAATATGGACACTTACCACGCTGCGCATTGGTCCGATCTTTCCTACTCCTTCTCAGAAGAGGAGGAAAACCGTTACAGTTATGTTACAACCTTATTCTAAACTGACTTAAATTGTGTCTCCCCCCTAATCAATCTACACAAAATAACCCATAATGACAAAGCAAAAACTGTTTTTTAGAAATAGTTGCAAATGTACTAAAAATAAAATTAATCTCTACTTTGATGAAGCACCTTTGGCAGCGATTACAGCCTCGAGTCTTCTTGGGTATGACGCTACAAGTTTGGCACACCTGTATTTGGGGAGTTTCTCCTATTCTTCTCTACAGATCCTCTCAAACTCTGTCAGGTTGGATGGGAAGCGTCACTGCACAGCTATTTTCAGGTCTCTCCAGAGATGTTAGATAGGGTTCAAGTCATTCACAGACTTGTTCCAAAGCCACTCCTGCGTTGTCTTGGCTGTGTTCTTAGACTTGCTGTCCTGTTGGAAGGTGAACCTTCAACGCAGTCTGAGGTCCTGAGTGCTCTGGAGCAGGTTTTCATCAAGGAACTATCTGTATTTTGCTTCGTTCATCTTTCCCTCGATCCTGACTAGTCTCCCAGTCCCTGCCGCTGAATAACATCCCACAGCATGATGCAGCCACCACCATAGGGATGGTATTGGCCAGGTGATGAGCTGTGTCTGGTTTCCTCCAGACGAGTTCCTCCAAAGAGTTCAATCTCATTTTCATCAGTCCAGAGAATCTTGTTTCTCATGGTCGGAGTCCATTAGGTGCTTTTTACAAACTCCAAGCGGGCTGTCATGTGCCTTTTACTGATGAGTGGCTTCCATCTGGTCACTCTAGCATAAAGGCCTGATTGGTGGAGTGCTGCAGACATGGTTGTCCTTCTGTAAGGTTCTCCCATCTCCACAGAGGAACTCTGGAGCTCTGCCAGAGTGACCATCAGGTTTTTGGTCACCTCCCTAACCAAGGCCCTTTTCCACCGATTTCTCAGTTTGGCTGGGCGGCCAGCTCTAGGAAGAGTCTTGGTGGTTCCAAACTTCTTCCATTTAAGAATGATGGAGGCCACTGTGTTCTTGGGGACCTTCAATGCTTTAGACATTTTTTGGTACTTTTCCCCAGATCTGTGCCTAGACACAATCACGTCTCGGAGCTCTACGGACAATTCCTTCGAACTCATGGCTTGGTTTTGCTCTGTCATGCGCTGTCAACTGCTGGACCTTATATAGACAGGTGTGTGCCTTTCCAAATCATGTTCAATCAATTGAATTTACCAAAGGTGGACTCCAATCAAGTTGTAGAGACATCTCAAGGATGACCAATGGAAACAGGATGCACCTGAGCTCAATTTCGAGTCACCTAGCAAAGTGTCTGAATACTTATGTAAACAAGGTATTTCTGTTTTTTTATACATTTACAAAAAACTCTGAAAACCTGTTTTCACTTTGTCATTATGGGGTATTGTGTGTAGATAGATGAGGACAAACATTTATTTAATCTATTTTAGAATAACGTAATAAAATGTGGAAAAAGTGAAGGGTCTGAATACTTTCTGAATGCATTGTAATTACGGTGATGCTTCCAGAACGTTAGTATAATTTCAACCAGTAGTTTTGAAAGTTGTGCTCACGATAAAAACGGGTCCCTGTTTTTGTGTACTACTTCATCCAATTATGTACTGTGTCATCCATTTTGTATGATATGTTTGTTACATCCTGCAAAAGTTATTATTATCATAACATTTTTGCAATTCGTATATGTAACGAATCCAATTCATACAATACTTTACAAATTTGTTGTTCTTAAGGTCCCGGACTGTAAATAAGCACAAAAATTGCACAGTTTGGAATTATCAAGCCATTACACAATTATATTGGATATCGTGAAAGCATATCGTGGTAGAGTTCTCCCCAAATATCACCCAACCCTAGCTCAGCTGCAGCTATGCAATGGCTATATAAAAGGCAAATGCCGACAAAAATGTGACTGTTTGAAAGCGGAACAGATAAACATTACCCAATTGTTTTTTCAGGCAACATTCCCGAAAAATGTAAATCATAGGTACACTTCAACTATGACAGACAAAATGAGAGAAAAAATCCAGAAAATCACATAGGATTTTTAATGAATTTATTTGCAAATTATGGTGGAAAAAGGAAAGGAGGAAGGGGGATCCCCAATAGCACCGAGAGCTGCAACGTTCCCGCTGTTCTTTCCAGTCTGCATGTTCAAACTAAAAATAGGTGTGAAAAAGGAATATATTAAATATTGCAAGTTCTAGGACCATCGAGGACTTTGAAAGGAGAAGAGTATATAGCTATCAATGTGAGGTTAAATAAAAATAAAACAAAGAAAATTGGTATGTGTTTTTCAGCATAGCCATTACATTGTTGGAATCACTTTTAATTTTAATTGATCTACCATTTTATTAGGCCAATTATACTTTAGTAGCCGGGGATGTCAAAAGGACTTTGGATTATTAATCAGGGGGAAGGCACCTTGGGAGTGCTTAGGAAAGAACGTTCCCTCCTCCAAGAGGCTGCATAACAATATTCTTGGTACCATTTGAAAGAAAACATTTTACGTTTGTGTCAATGTGAATGAATCTGCATCTGCAAATATAACTAATAAAGGTGATGTAAAAATGGTGTCCACAAGAGGGCATCAGTGGATGTAGACATGAATATATTAAATTCAAAGCATTCCAAATGACCTCCACAAGAACAAAACTATAGAAAACATACAAAAATGCTATCACCTACATAAAATGTACTAACAGGAGACCAAACCCCAACCACAAAGTAAAAAATAAATAAATAAGTCAAATAAAATGAGCCCTCTACAAGATTGTGCTGCTGGTCCCAAGTCCCTTCAGCTGTACCAATTATTATTTTTTAATGAACCTTTAGGACTACCCCGGACCAAACCAACGCTGGTCCATTGTGCTGAACATAAGATAAGCCTAATCAGTCAAATAAAATGTACACATTATTTACAATGACTGATCTTACAACACGCCCTCTACACAAGATTGTGCTGCTGGTCCCAAGTCCCTTTCAGCTGTACCAATTATTATTATTTTTTAATGAACCTTTATTGAACTAGGCAAGTCAGTACAAATTCTTATTTACAATAATGCATACCCCGGCCAAACCTGGACGACGCTGGTCCAATTGTGCGCCTCCCTATGGGACTCCCAAAAATCAGGGCCGGATGTGATGCAGCCTGGATTCAAACCAGGTACTGCAGTGTGTTAGACGACTGTGCCAGTCGGGTGCCCAATGTGTATTGTATGTTGACTTTGACATGTTGTGGCTTTCGGATTTACAATATTAAAGAATATAAATATAAAGACTCGGATTTCACTTACCATGCATACAGCTGTTGTGCAAGAATATCTGCATGATTTAGCTTTTCCAGTATTAGTAGCCATGTTGTAAGTTCAACATTTGCAAAACACTTAGTTTTCATAACTCACAGATATGCAAATGCACTTCGCCATATTCTTGCATAAATGGCCAAAAGGAACTTGCCTCCTGGCGCGCAAGGTAAGTTCAACGATTGTGCGACGGATAGATATTTGACTTTCTAAAATGGGCTTCCGTAGATACCTTTCTAAAATGGGCTTCTTATTGGACATAACGAATGCAGAACGATTTAGTAATGACTGGATAACTGTTAGGGTGTCTGAGGAATAAATACCAACGTAATTTGACTGGTTGAATTCATGTTTAGCGGTAGATTTTCACAGATTTCTTTCTTTGCAAGTTGAATGAGTGGAAATACAAAATCGATCGTGCATGCTATATGGACCTTTTTAGGGTATGAAAAATGATTTTATCTAACAAAATGACACTGGGACCCTTAGGATGACAAATCAGAGCAAGATTTCAGAATGTAAGTAAATATTTCACCTTTAGATGTGAATGTATCAAGCCTGTCACGGTGAAACAAGTGTTTTGTTGATTCCCTCAAACAATAGCATGGCATTTTTTTCCCGCTGTAACAGCTACAGTAAATTGAACAATGCAGTTAGATTAACAATAATTTAAGGTTTCAGCAGATATAAGACACTTATATGTACCAACATTTTATTCCACGCTAAAATCAGCGTCCATGACACATTGGGCTACATGATTTACAACTGTCCCGTAGACGGGACACGATCCCGAAGAAGTTGACAGTTAATTGGTACTTGAGGTCACCGAGAAAGTCTGGACATGGCCTGCTCTCCCTTATGGAAGGAATTAGGCACTTTCCCATGTTTACTACAGTATGTATTGTAGGCTGTGTACTTGTCAGTAGCCTAATAAACAAATGCAGGTGGCTTATCTTCAAAATGCTTTAAATGCTTTAAATGCTTTATTATCCAACTGAAAAAGCATATACTGCATAGTACTGTATTTCTTCATCTGCATCTTTATGCTTTCGTTAATACAATAATGATAAAAATACTCTTTAAAAATGCAGATGTTTATTTAGTTATAAGGCCATAATTAATTACTATGGGAATAAATATCACTGAATTACAGAAATATTGGAACAAAGTTGTCTAATGAGGGTAAACAAATGGTTGCTTACTGGAAAACACTCTTTCAAACACACATGGTCACGTTGTACAGTGCCATTATGGCTATTAGCAGGTAGCTGGACAATAGAATTGCCTAGAAGGAGGGTAGGGGGAGAATTCTATCATCAAAAGTATTTCTTAGTCAGGTTGGCTGTGATTGGTTGCAATTTTAGTTTAATCCACCAGAAAAGACAAAAAAATAATACAACAAAAAGTATTATTATTATTATGTATCTCATCCGACTGTGATTAGGAGACCCATACGGCGGTGCACAATTGGACCAGCATTATTTTGCACTTTATTCAGATTACAATCGCTCACTTATGTTTAAAAAAAATAATTAAAAAACTCCAAAATATCGTTATACATTATCAAGTTGATGGCACAGTCATATAGCCTCGGCACCTACATAAAGCTGAGTGACTCACTCATTCATGGCTTTGGATCAAAATAAATTAGAACCAACATTCTTTCTGATAGTCTTTAATAAAGAAATGTTCTGGTTATCCTGACCTGGACACCATGTACAGTATTATAATAGCCCATTATGGGCTGTTAGCAGGACAATATACCTTACCAACACCTCTCTGTATTTTGATACCTTGTGGATGGCGGCTCCCGAGTGGTGCAGCGCAGTGCAAACTGCGTTCTACAGATGCAGGTTCGATACCCGTGCCGTTCGCCACCGGGAGACCCATGAGGCAGCTTTTGGTTATAGTTTAGAATCCTCTATATGTAATTATTGGCAGAGTCACGTCATATTTGTCGATATACTGTAGGCCTACCATAGGCGACATGAGTCTCACTAGTGTTGAGTAATGTTCTGTTAAAAGTGTGCCCGCACGTCACAGGTATTCTTTAGTTAAATAGTCTGGTACTGTAGCCTACTCCCGACCACATTGTACAGCGCCATATTTTCTGTTCCATTCCAACAGAAACCCAGAGGGTTTTTCATTTCTTGTAATAGAAACACCATAATATTAAGCAAATGAATTAAGCAAAATGTCTTAAAATCAGTCCCACATACAATGTTCTTACAAGAAAGGTTCTCTGGAACAGCCACTAACTATTGAAGGCTATCAAATGCTTCTCAAAGATGCCCTCTGGTGGTTAAACTAGCACTTAAATAACGTGCCATAGAATTCTGTGGCACCATGCAAGCTGTGCTGCAGTACACTGCAACTTTTAAAGGGCGACCCTGTCAAGCCCAGGTCGAAGAATTTTGTGTTTATCTTCATTTATTTGGTCAGGCCAGGGTGTGGCATGGGTTTTGTATGTGGTGAGTATGTATTGGGATTGTAGCTTAGTGGGGTGTTCTAGTTAAGTCTATGGCTGTCTGAAGTGGTTCTCAATCAGAGGCAGGTGTTTATCGTTGTCTCTGATTGGGAACCATATTTAGGCAGCCATATTCTTTGAGTGTTTCGTGGGTGATTGTCCTTAGTGTCCTTGTTCCTGTCTCTGTGTTAGTTTACACAAGTATAGGCTGTTTTGGTTTTTGTTACGTTCTTTGTTTTGTAGTGTTTATAATTGATTCGTGTTTTACGTTTGTTTATTAAACATGGATCGCAATCTACACGCTGCATTTTGGTCCGACTCTCCTTCACCACAAGATAACCGTTACAGACCCACTGCAGATTGCATCATACTAAGTATTAAGATGGGGTTGGAACAGAGCCTATATCTCAGACAAGGTGAACGGTTAATACTTCCATATTTGCTCTGTCCCCACAGAAGAGGCAGCGACACCGGCGGATCAAATCAAATCAAACAGTGGCATAGTTAAAGTGGCTAGTGATACATGTATTACATAAAGATGCAGTAGATGATATGAGATTAATAATGTAGGGTGTGTAAACATTATATTAGGTAGCATTGTTTAAAGTGGCTAGTGATATATTTTACATCATTTCCCATCAATTCCCATTATTAAAGTGGCTGGGATAGGGATTGATTGAATATGTCCGTAAACACACCAGCCAGCTGGTCTGCACATGCTCTGAGGGCGCGGCTGGGGATGCCGTCTGGGCCTGCAGCCTTGCGAGGGTTAACACGTTTAAATATTTTACTCACCTCAGCTGCAGTGAAGGAGAGGCCGCATGTTTTGGTTGCAGGCCGTGTCAGTGGCACTGTATTGTCCTCAAAGCGGGAAAAAAAGTTATTTAGTCTGCCTGGGAGCAAGACATCCTGGTCCGTGACGGGGCTGGTTTTCTTTTTGTAATCCGTGATTGACTGTAGACCCTACCACATACCTCTTGTGTCTGAGCCGTTGAATTGAGATTCTACTTTGTCTCTATACTGACGCTTAGCTTGTTTGATTGCCTTGCAGAGGGAATAGCTACACTGTTTGTATTCGGTCATGTCTTTCAGTTTCACGTAAATGCTGCCATCAATCCACGGTTTCTGATCCAGGTGGTTCTGTGTTCAACGGGGAAAAGAAGGTGCTGTACAATGCCGATGCTCTGACTGAGATTACCTTTGTAGTTTAATCACTGACAGACTCCTCAGGTCAGCATTTACATATACCTGTAGGTTGTATTAAACTGTCATTTTATTTTGTCTTAAAAGGACATTCTCCAAAATCTAAGTTTTCCAGATGTTTCCGGACCTAGAAAGTAGTCTAATGTCAAGATAAATCCACGTCTTTCCCATTCATTTCGGATATTTGCATATAACTAAAGCTACTGAACAGATGTCCTGGGATGTGGTCTTATCTCAATGGATCACTTTTGACATGTAAAATATATGACAAACTTAGTGTTGAGTGTAATGTCTCTTTAATGCAAACTATTTGAAGACACAGTTTTGCCCATCTCTGGATGGCTTATGGCTCTTTTTGTATTTGCAGAGGATTCCTCGGTGCACAGTGACTCGAAAGTGGAAGCGGACACACACGCAGACCTCCTGCCTTGTTTACTGAAGCAACCCAACCTAACACTGGAGCTCTTCCCCAATTATTCAGACAACTTATCAGCTTCCCAAAGGGTAACTAACTCACAATCCTACATGAAGACAGATTTGATTTAACAAAGGGTTGTTTTGGTATTGTCATCAGCGCTGAGATTTCTCAGATCACTTTGATCTCAAGTATGAATCAGTCCTTGTATCAATCGCTGTCTATGTATTTTAGAGTGGTTACATTTCTCCAACGCCATTACTCAGCTGTTTGGGATTGTTGTTGTTTGAATCCCAGATTGCACCTTTAACGTTACTTGAGTTTGAATATATAACATGTTCAAAGAATTTCAAACTTAACTTCAAGAATTTGTTTGAGGAAAATATTAAATCTCAGGGTATCTCTGGACACTTCTATGCCTGGTCTATTGACATCTCTCTCTCTGATCTCTTCTCTCCTCTAGCAGAGTCATATGTTGAAGACCAAGATATCATCTACAGGAAAGACTGCTCCTCCCCTGGGGCCTGAGACCAAGGTGCTTGTGGTCTGGGTGGAGCACCACTTTATAACACGTTCACCCTCTGACCTGCGTCTGTGTTTCTGTCCTCATATGATTTTGCATAAGACCACCCATGATTTGTTTTTACTGTTCCGTTAGCAGTACCTGCCTAACCAAAGTGAGAAACCAAAGTGAGACACTGTTGAAGGTGTTTCCCCTTGTTTTTCTCTAGAGAACATCCCTCTGTCTAATCTCTTGGTGGAAACCAACACAGGTTTGGAGGTGAACCCTAACAACAGCACTTCCTGCAGGTCCTGAGGCCCACGCCCAACCAAACAGTAACCCTCAGGCTAACACACCAAACATGGCTGTCCGTTATAGTGAGCAGGAGTAATGTACTGAAGAGCCAGATGTACAAGCAAATATTTAAATGGGATGCCTTCCTCTTGATGGGATGCCTTCCTCGGTATAGATATGATCATTTCAGCAGTAAGGAATATTTTTTATTCATGTCAAGTAGAATGACAATTTCAGTAGGTTACCACTGTGGACATTTTCAGTTCACTGTTTGTGACTGTTTGAGGTTGTGGACAGGTGTCTTTTATACTGATAACAAGTTCAAACAGGTGCCATTAATACAGGTAACGAGTGGAGGACAGAGGAGCCTCTTAAAGAAGAAGTTACAGGTCTGTGAGAGCCAGACATCTTGCTTGTTTGTAGGTGACCAAATACTTATTTTCCACCATAATTTGCAAATAAATTCATTAAAAATCCTACAATGTGATTTCCTGATTTTCTTTTCTCATTTTGTCTGTCATAGTTGAAGTGTACCTATGATGAAAATTACAGGCCTCTCTCATCTTTTTAAGTGGGAGAACTTGCACAATTGGTGGCTGACTAAATACTTTTTTGCCCCACTGTAAATATAAAGTGAGGCATATCAGTTGTCTGTTGCGTTCCTCATTTGAAAAGGCAAACAAAAATTGTATGAAACTAGAATCACAGTGGATAATAATGTAACCTGCATTCATTATATTTTCATTTCTTAAATGTTTAACCAACATTTGAGGAATATAGTAAAAACACACTTAACGTTCTCTCAATCATTGGAATTTGACTCGTTTGACACTTTAATTTGACCCAAAGTTGTAAGAGTTTGCTGCTGTGCTATGAATGAGTCCACTCTCATATTTTTAAATTCAACACGGCTCCTGCTTTGTGCTCAACTAAAAACCAACTTATGTTTCATCCGAAAATGTGGTCGGAGGCTCCGTGTGGGGGCATGCAGAGGCCAAATACAACTCTGCCCAGCATCTCCATGCGACTCCAAAATGTTATAACAGTGGAGGGCTCAGTATCGCACCGCATTGACATGATTGGTTGACTGTAGGTGGGGGCGGGATGTCCTGTATAAACACAAACTTGTTTCCTTGACAACAGCTCTGTTCAACCGCTCTGTGCTGACAACAGCTCTGTTCAACCGCTCTGTGCTGACAACAGCTCTGTTCAACCGCTCTGTGCTGAAAACAGCTCTGTTCAACCGCTCTGTGCTGACAACAGCTCTGTTCAATCGCTCTGTGCTCACAACAGCTCTGTTCAACCGCTCCGTGCTGACAACAGCTCTGTACAACAGCTCTGTTCAACAGCTCCCTGCTGACAATAGCTCTGTTCAACCACTCCATGCTGAAAACAGCTCTGTTCAACCGCTCCGTGCTGACAACAGCTCTGTTCAACCGCTCTGTGCTGACAACAGCTCTGTTCAACCGCTCTGTGCTGACAACAGCTCTGTTCAACCGCTCTGTGCTGAAAACAGCTCTGTTCAACCGCTCTGTGCTGACAACAGCTCTGTTCAATCGCTCTGTGCTCACAACAGCTCTATTCAACCGCTCCGTGCTGACAACAGCTCTGTACAACAGCTCTGTTCAACAGCTCCCTGCTGACAATAGCTCTGTTCAACCACTCCATGCTGAAAACAGCTCTGTTCAACCGCTCCCCGCTGACAACAGCTCTGTTCAACTGCTCCCCGCTGACAACATCTCTGTTCAACTGCTCCGTGCTGACAACAGCTCTGTTCAACAGCTCCGTGCTGACAACAGCTCTGTTCAACTGCTCCGTGCTGACAACAGCTCTGTTCAACCGCTCCGTGCTGACAACAGCTCTGTTCAACAGCTCCGTGCTGACAACAGCTCTGTTCAACCGCTCCGTGCTGACAACAGCTCTGTTCAACCGCTCTCCGCTGATGACAGCTCTGTTCAACTGCTCCCCGCTGACAACAGCTCTGTTCAACTGCTCCCCGCTGACAACATCTCTGTTCAACTGCTCCGTGCTGACAACAGCTCTGTTCAACAGCTCCCCGCTGACAACAGCTCTGTTCAACTGCTCCGTGCTGACAACAGCTCTGTTCAACAGCTCCGTGCTGACAACAGCTCTGTTCAACCGCTCCGTGCTGACAACAGCTCTGTTCAACAGCTCCCCGCTGACAACAGCTCTGTTCAACTGCTCCCCGCTGACAACAGCTCTGTTCAACCGCTCCGTGCTGACAACAGCTCTGTTCAACAGCTCCCCGCTGACAACAGCTCTGTTCAACTGCTCCCCGCTGACAACAGCTCTGTTCAACCGCTCTGTGCTCACAACAGCTCTGTTCAACCGCTCCGTGCTGACAACAGCTCTGTTCAACTGCTCCCTGCTGACAACAGCTCTGTTCAACCGCTCTGTGCTCACAACAGCTCTGTTCAACCGCTCCGTGCTGACAACAACTCTGTTCAACCGCTCCCTGCTGACAACAGCTCTGTTCAACCGCTCTGTGCTCACAACAGCTCTGTTCAACCGCTCCGTGCTGACAACAGCTCTGTTCAACAGCTCCCCGCTGACAACAGCTCTGTTCAACTGCTCCCTGCTGACAACAGCTCTGTTCAACTGCTCCCCGCTGACAACATCTCTGTTCAACTGCTCCGTGCTGACAACAGCTCTGTTCAACAGCTCCCCGCTGACAACAGCTCTGTTCAACTGCTCCGTGCTGACAACAGCTCTGTTCAACCGCTCTGTGCTCACAACAGCTCTGTTCAACCGCTCCGTGCTGACAACAGCTCTGTTCAACAGCTCCCCGCTGACAACAGCTCTGTTCAACTGCTCCCTGCTGACAACAGCTCTGTTCAACTGCTCCCCGCTGACAACATCTCTGTTCAACTGCTCCGTGCTGACAACAGCTCTGTTCAACAGCTCCCCGCTGACAACAGCTCTGTTCAACTGCTCCGTGCTGACAACAGCTCTGTTCAACCGCTCCGTGCTGACAACAGCTCTGTTCAACAGCTCCCCGCTGACAACAGCTCTGTTCAACCGCTCCGTGCTGACAACAGCTCTGTTCTGTTCAACAGCTCAACCTCGCTGAGCTCTGTTCACCGCTCCGTGCTGACAGCTCTGTTCAACTGCTCCCTGCTGACAACAGCTCTGTTCAACTGCTCTGTGCTGCTGACAACAGCTCTGTTCAACCGCTCCCGTGCACAACAGCTCCTGTTCCGCTCCGTGCTGACAAAAGCTCTGTTCAACTGCTGCTGACAACAGCTCTGTTCAACTGCTCTCCCTGCTGACAACAGCTCACAACAGCTCTGTTCTGTTGCTCACAACAGCTCTGTTGCTCCGTGCTGACAACAGCTCTGTTCAACCGCTCTCCTGCTGCTGACAACAGCTCTGTTCAACCGCTCTGTGCTGACAACAGCTCTGTTCAACCGCTCCCTGCTGACAACAGCTCTGTTCAACTGCTCTGTTCCGCTGACAACAGCTCTGTTGCAACTGCCCGTGCTGACAACAGCTCTGTTCAACCGCTCCGTGCTGACAACAGCTCTGTTCAACAGCTCCCCGCTGACAACAGCTCTGTTCAACCGCTCCGTGCTGACAACAGCTCTGTTCAACAGCTCCCCGCTGACAACAGCTCTGTTCAACTGCTCCCTGCTGACAACAGCTCTGTTCAACTGCTCTGTGCTCACAACAGCTCTGTTCAACCGCTCCGTGCTGACAAAAGCTCTGTTCAACTGCTCCCTGCTGACAACAGCTCTGTTCAACCGCTCTGTGCTCACAACAGCTCTGTTCAACCGCTCCCTGCTGACAACAGCTCTGTTCAACCGCTCTGTGCTCACAACAGCTCTGTTCAACCGCTCCCTGCTGACAACAGCTCTGTTCAACCGCTCTGTGCTCACAACAGCTCTGTTCAACCGCTCCGTGCTGACAACAGCTCTGTTCAACAGCTCCCCGCTGACAACAGCTCTGTTCAACTGCTCCCCGCTGACAACAGCTCTGTTCAACCGCTCCGTGCTGACAACAGCTCTGTTCAACCGCTCCCCGCTGACAACAGCTCTGTTCAACTGCTCCCCGCTGACAACAGCTCTGTTCAACTGCTCCCCGCTGACAACATCTCTGTTCAACTGCTCCGTGCTGACAACAGCTCTGTTCAACAGCTCCGTGCTGACAACAGCTCTGTTCAACTGCTCCGTGCTGACAACAGCTCTGTTCAACCGCTCCGTGCTGACAACAGCTCTGTTCAACAGCTCCGTGCTGACAACAGCTCTGTTCAACCGCTCCGTGCTGACAACAGCTCTGTTCAACCGCTCCCCGCTGACGACAGCTCTGTTCAACTGCTCCCCGCTGACAACAGCTCTGTTCAACTGCTCCCCGCTGACAACATCTCTGTTCAACTGCTCCGTGCTGACAACAGCTCTGTTCAACAGCTCCCCGCTGACAACAGCTCTGTTCAACTGCTCCGTGCTGACAACAGCTCTGTTCAACCACTCCATGCTGAAAACAGCTCTGTTCAACCGCTCTGTGCTGACAACAGCTCTGTTCAACCGCTCCTTGCTGACAACAGCTCTGTTCAACCGCTCTGTGCTGTCAACAGCTCTGTTCAACCGCTCCGTGCTGACAACATCTCTGTTCAACCGCTCCGTGCTGACAACAGCTCTGTTCAACCGCTCCCCGCTGACAACAGCTCTGTTCAACTGCTCCGTGCTGACAACAGCTCTGTTCAACAGCTCCCCGCTGACAACAGCTCTGTTCAACTGCTCCGTGCTGACAACAGCTCTGTTCAACCGCTCCCTGCTGACAACAGCTCTGTTCAACCGCTCTGTGCTCACAACAGCTCTGTTCAACCGCTCCGTGCTGACAACAGCTCTGTTCAACAGCTCCCCGCTGACAACAGCTCTGTTCAACTGCTCCCTGCTGACAACAGCTCTGTTCAACCACTCCATGCTGAAAACAGCTCTGTTCAACCGCTCTGTGCTGACAACAGCTCTGTTCAACCGCTCCGTGCTGACAACAGCTCTGTTCAACCGCTCCCCGCTGACAACAGCTCTGTTCAACTGCTCCCCGCTGACAACAGCTCTGTTCAACTGCTCCCCGCTGACAACATCTCTGTTCAACTGCTCCGTGCTGACAACAGCTCTGTTCAACAGCTCCCCGCTGACAACAGCTCTGTTCAACTGCTCCGTGCTGACAACAGCTCTGTTCAACCGCTCCGTGCTGACAACAGCTCTGTTCAACCGCTCCCCGCTGACAACAGCTCTGTTCAACTGCTCCGTGCTGACAACAGCTCTGTTCAACAGCTCCCCGCTGACAACAGCTCTGTTCAACTGCTCCGTGCTGACAACAGCTCTGTTCAACCGCTCCGTGCTGACAACAGCTCTGTTCAACAGCTCCGTGCTGACAACAGCTCTGTTCAACCGCTCCGTGCTGACAACAGCTCTGTTCAACAGCTCCCCGCTGACAACAGCTCTGTTCAACTGCTCCCTGCTGACAACAGCTCTGTTCAACCGCTCTGTGCTCACAACAGCTCTGTTCAACCGCTCTGTGCTGACAACAGCTCTGTTCAACTGCTCCCTGCTGACAACAGCTCTGTTCAACCCGCTCTGTGCTCACAACAGCTCTGTTCAACCGCTCCCTGCTGACAACAGCTCTGTTCAACCGCTCTGTGCTCACAACAGCTCTGTTCAACCGCTCCGTGCTGACAACAGCTCTGTTCAACAGCTCCCCGCTGACAACAGCTCTGTTCAACTGCTCCCTGCTGACAACAGCTCTGTTCAACCGCTCTGTGCTCACAACAGCTCTGTTCAACCGCTCCGTGCTGACAACAGCTCTGTTCAACAGCTCCCCGCTGACAACAGCTCTGTTCAACTGCTCCCTGCTGACAACAGCTTTGTTCAACCGCTCCATGCTGAAAACAGCTCTGTTCAACCGCTCTGTGCTGACAACAGCTCTGTTCAACCGCTCCCCGCTGACAACAGCTCTGTTCAACTGCTCCCCGCTGACAACAGCTCTGTTCAACTGCTCCCCGCTGACAACAGCTCTGTTCAACTGCTCCCCGCTGACAACATCTCTGTTCAACTGCTCCGTGCTGACAACAGCTCTGTTCAACAGCTCCCCGCTGACAACAGCTCTGTTCAACCGCTCCGTGCTGACAACAGCTCTGTTCAACCGCTCCGTGCTGACAACAGCTCTGTTCAACAGCTCCGTGCTGACAACAGCTCTGTTCAACCGCTCCGTGCTGACAACAGCTCTGTTCAACAGCTCCCCGCTGACAACAGCTCTGTTCAACAGCTCCCCGCTGACAACAGCTCTGTTCAACCGCTCCGTGCTGACAACAGCTCTGTTCAACAGCTCCCCGCTGACAACAGCTCTGTTCAACTGCTCCCTGCTGACAACAGCTTTGTTCAACCGCTCCGTGCTCACAACAGCTCTGTTCAAACGCTCCGTGCTGACAACAGCTCTGTTCAACAGCTCCCTGCTGACAACAGCTCTGTTCAACCGCTCTGTGCTCACAACAGCTCTGTTCAACCGCTCCCTGCTGACAACAGCTCTGTTCAACCGCTCTGTGCTCACAACAGCTCTGTTCAACCGCTCCGTGCTGACAACAGCTCTGTTCAACAGCTCCCCGCTGACACCAGCTCTGTTCAACTGCTCCCTGCTGACAACAGCTCTGTTCAACCACTCCATGCTGAAAACAGCTCTGTTCAACCGCTCTGTGCTGACAACAGCTCTGTTCAACCGCTCCGTGCTGACAACAACTCTGTTCAACCGCTCCGTGCTAACAGCTCTGTTCAACCGCTCTGTGCTCACAACAGCTCTGTTCAACTGCTCCGTGCTGACAACAGCTCTGTTCAACCGCTCTGTGCTCACAACGGCTCTGTTCAACCGCTCTGTGCTGACAACAGCTCTGTTCAACAGCTCCGTGCTGACAACAGCTCTGTTCAACCGCTCCGTGCTGACAACAGCTCTGTCCAACCGCTCTGTGCTCACAACAGCTCTGTTCAAGCACTCTGTGCTGCTCCACGAAGAGCAAGACGTATGAATGCCTGACTTCTGCAGAGGCCGTATCTCCCTAAACGCTGCATGGCTAATGGAGACCTTGGATTGACCATGCAGCGTTTTAACACTTGAGCCAGTTGGTGGTACCGTTGGTTCTCTCAGAACCTCTTCATAAATTAAATAACAACAATCATCTATGATATTACATTGTATTCCTAAAACTGTCGACTTCATTTGCACCCTCGACTTGTTCAATTGTTTAATAGGCCTGGACAAATCATGGCACTTTATGCGTAAAGTAAATT
Source organism: Oncorhynchus nerka (assembly GCF_034236695.1). Taxonomy (NCBI): domain Eukaryota; kingdom Metazoa; phylum Chordata; class Actinopteri; order Salmoniformes; family Salmonidae; genus Oncorhynchus; species Oncorhynchus nerka. The sequence goes on along the minus strand of NC_088415.1, from coordinate 48,263,811 downwards.
ATTAATTAGGCTGCCTTATTGAAAGAAGAATTGGGTATAGCATATGTTGTAGGTGCAGAATTAATGATTTGATATTGAACATGCATTCGTTATGCTAATTTCACCTACAGGTGGTCGGTCCCTACACTGCGGCACTTCTGAAAGCTACCACTTGCACCAGCGTTGGCACTGCGCTTAGTCCCAACAGAAGCTGAGAAGAGGACAACAGGCACTTTTCAGACTGCCTTCTGCAGAACTAGTACTGATTACATCGTGTGTTGTCTCCTCAACTAACCAACCTGAGAGCTTGTGCTTTAGCTCTCCTCTGATAGTTCATGAGCTGTAAGATTCTTATCTGAAGTTGTCCTTTGTTGTCCGGGAATCGGATCAATCAAATCGATCTGGAGTCGTTCGTCATTTATTGTGGCTTCAGTGTTTTCAAGAAACAACAAAAAAGTTAATCAAGACGTGTGCTTTTGTTTTAATACTTTTGGTTAAGTTCATGTAAAGCATATTGCGCATCCGTGTTTGGGGTTTGAAAATACGGTGTTGCAAAATGGACCTAAACTGCAACTAACTCGGGATACTTTTGCAGTGACTCAAGTATAAAGAATAACTGAAAGACTTGTTTTCCCGTACTTTTTTGGATAAAGATCAATCATGGAAGAGGGGCAACAGAACCGCGTCCTCCACAGCACCAAAGAGTCGGACCGCGAGCAACGCTTGAGGCTCTGTGTTTTACATGAAATCTTGAACACCGAGAGGGATTACGTTCGGGTATTGCTTTTCCTTCAATCGGTAAGTTTCTGTTCACGCTTTTGGCATTAACTGAGTTTGTGTTAGTCTGCTTGCCAAACATGGTATTTGCATTGTTCAGCTGTTGGATGATGTCACAAAGTGATGGCAACAAACACCTTTATGAGAAAGTGAAGGCAAGGCTGGCTTTCTACAACTGCTGAATGTCCTAGCATGGATCACTAGTTTATTTGTTGCACCGAAAACACAATCCAACATCCTGTCTGGTTTTAAACTTGTAGCTTCACCCTTCTGTTTAGAGCGGCGCTTTTCTGCATTTAATGAGGTTTTCGTTTGGGGGAACGGTCACTTCACCTCATCTCCATAGACCTGCTGCTTATGCTGTCTGACAAAATCACTGTTCTAGTGAATATCAATACCTCGCCAAGCAACTGGTCTCTGTATCCTCTTGATCGCGCATTTTTCTGTATTTTACATAGCAACCATAAAAGAAACACAGATTGGACAAGTAGCCGTGATTATGCTCATTATAGTCGGGTATCACCTTTTCTGCGCTGAACTATGTAGAACATTTGCCAGGTGGAAACAACTCCATTCTGCATCGCACAGTTCATGCATGATAGGATTTTATTTCAAGAGAAACTGCAGCGTGCATTGAGCTCACAGGAAGAAAAACACCAGAACATGGAATTCGAATAATTGAACTGACATCCGTTGTGTGGAAAAATAACCAACTTTTCGTTAATCACTCAGCCCTACAAGATACCATCTGATCAGAAGATGCGTAATTGTATCCCATCAATTTAGAGACAATTCAATTGTCCCATCAATTGTTCTGCTGATTCTGGTCTGTTTATTGGCTACGGTACTGTCTGACTGGTCCCTCTTGTCTGATTCAGAACCAGTGGGTGGGTGTCTGCTTTGATCCTATTCTGACCATGATAGCATGCCAGGGCGCTAATTCACTTCCCACAAGCCATCTTCTTAGCAGGTCTCAGTGACGCTGCTAATGGCTTATGTCGGCCTGAGTAACTTCGAAGTGTGGCATCCTATGGCTTGACGCGCGCGCACACACACACACACACACACACACATAATACACACAAACATCTCCTATTGTATCACTTAGTGTTTGTACCTTTTATCCATTATACACTATATTCTGAAGCTATACTGTGTAGATAACTTCCGATTGCTCTACATAAATCTAAATGTTAGCATGTAATCGTATCTAGTGAACAGCTATAGAAGGGGCTGTAGTATGGAGTGGAGATGTACAAGTTACCCGATGTCTTACATCACCGGCAGATCTGAGGCCGGTATCATATTGGAACATTCCGGATCTTACATCTATCTCTTCCCTGTCCAACTGATCTGTCACAGTGGACACACATCACTACTTCCAGATGGCCTCTACAATCTGTCATCTCCACCGCGTCACGTCACCTCTCAACATGATACCAACCACCGCGTCCCATATCCACTTCAGAAAAGCTCCACTCAAAAACCCCACTCATGCAAACGCACATTAAAGAGTGGGGGTGAACATAATTGTTGCAGCAACAGCAAACTGACTTGAAAGAGCTAAGTGCTCATAAAAGGATATTTATAATAGATTTCAATTAGCGTTCAGCGACCTAAGTCGGGAACACCCAAATTAGATGATTACAAAGACCCTCTCCTCCAATTGGACTTGCTTCTTTACTACTGGGCCAATTAAAAGGTCCTGATTCAGAGGACAAGCTGTACTAAAAAAGCTGTACATTCAACTAACCCAGAGCTAGTTGAATGTTCAGGGTTCTCACATACAGACTAGTAGCAATATGGGATGCATTGGACACTATAGCCTGTCATGATGGAACCCTCTGTTTTTCACCGAATCTTGATAAATTAGTGGTCCAATCAGCATGGCTGCAATTAGTAAAATGTTTTAGCTTGGCATTGTTGTAGAACCCATTGAGTAATATTTTCATTTTGGCATCGTACAAGATTTCCAACAACCCCAAGACAAAGTGTCATGTATGGAGAGACTACGGTCAGTAGTTTTAAATGGAACCAAGCTCGTCCGACCTACAGACAAGACAACAGAGTGTCTGGTCTCTCTTGTCTTTGAGAGGAAGTCTCTCATCCAGTCTTCCTGTCTGCGGCACCTTTTTGACGGAGCTGAGGAGAGACCGACTAGCCTCCCCGTAGCGAGACAGCTTCCGCTGTGAGCCTCTCAATGAGCCGTGAACTTTACAGCCCTTAAAGCAGAAGTGAGCGAGAGAAAGGCACGAGACCAAAATATGACTGTTGGCGATGCGCACGGCCGAGAGAGGAGGATTGTGGGGGAGAGGGTAAGATTATGAGGATAATTTTATCCCCCGCTGTGGGCAGGCTACAAAAAGGGGATTTCTTAATTTATTTATTCAATTTTAAATCAATTTTATTTATATAGCCCTTCTTACATCAGCTGATATATCAAAGTGCTGTACAGAAACTCAGCCTAAAACCCCAAACAGCAAGCAATGCAGTTGTAGAAGCACGGTGGCTAGGAAAAACTCCCTAGAAAATCCAGAACCTAGGAAGAAACCTAGAGCGGAACCAGGCTATGAGGGGTGAAATGCTTGTGCCTAGGGTTGCATATTTTTGGGAATATTCAGAGGTAGAAACTTTCAATGGGAATTAACGGAAATAAATGCAAATTAATATTAATACCATTTAAATGTAGATGTTTTATGTATTGGATATATTAAACTTATCATATGGAGACAAACCTTTTACCTTATCATAAGTAGACATAATTGCAAATGATTAAATCCTTCTAGTAGAATATATATATATTTTTAGGTATGATTTAAACTTTAATTAAATGAGTTGACTCTTCACATGGGATGATTTCACTGAACAACAAAAAAGGGAATATTGAATGATCCATCGCATCTCACAAAAACGTTTTCATCATGCATCTGTAAAATGATAGTCTAGAAACTAAAGCTTTGGTTGGTGGGATTTGGAAGATAGAAGGGAACGAGACGGATTACCAGGACGCTTACTCAAAGCATGCGCGGGCCAACTGTCAAGTGTCTTCACTGACATTTTCAACCTCTCCCTGACCGAGTCTGTAATCCCTACATGTTTCAAGCAGACCACCATAGTCCCTGTGCCCAAGGGAGCGAAGGTAACCTGTCTAAATGATTACCGCCCCGTGGAACTTACGTCGGTAACCATGAAGTGCTATGAAAGGCTGGTCATGGCTCACATCAACAGCATCCTCCCGGACACCCAAGACCCACTCCAATTCGTATACCACCCCAACAGATCCACAGATGACGCAATCTCAATCGTACTCCACACTGCCTTCCTCACCTGGACAAAAGGAACACCTATGTGAGAATGCTGTTCATTGACTACAGCTCAGTGTTCAACACCATAGTGCCCATGAAGCTCATAATTAAGCTAAGAACTCTGGGACTAAACACATCCCTCTGCAACTGGCTCCTGGACTTCCTGACAGGCTGCCCCCAGGTGGTAAGAGTAGGCAACAATACATCTGCCACTCTGATTCTTAACACTGGGGCCCCTCAGGGTGTGTGATTAGTCCCCTCCTGTATTCACAGTTCACAAACAACTGCGTAGCCAAACATGACTCAAACACCATCATTACGGTTGCTGACGATACGACAGTGGTAGGCCTGATCACCGACAACAATGAGACAGCCTATAGGGAGGAGGTCAAAGAACTGGCAGTATGGTGCCAGGACAACAACCTCTCCCTCAATGTGAGCAAGAAAAAGGAGCTGATCGTGGACTACAGGAAAGGCGGGCCGAACAGGCCTCCATTCACATCAACGGGGCTGTAGTGGAGCGGGTTGAGAGTTTCAAGTGCGAATGGCCCAGTACATCACTGGGGCCAAGCTTCCTGCCATCCAGGACCTATATAATAGGCGGTGTCTGAGGAAAGCCCATAAAATTATCAGAGACTCCAGACACCCCCACCTACATGTACAAATAACATCAACTAATCTGTACCCCCGCACCCTGACTCGGTACTGGTGCCCCCTGTATATAGCTTCGTTATTCTTATTGTGTTCATTTTTATTACTTTTTAATTTAGTCTACTTGGTAAATATTTTCTTAACTCGTCTTGAACTGCACTGTTGGTTAAGGGCTCGCATGTAAGTATTTCACGGTAAAGTCTACACTTGTTGTATTTGGCGCATGTGACAAAGTTTAATTTGAGCCTCAGATCCACCAGGTGGCTGCTAAGATATGTTGGCACGACTGCCATATTGCATCTCCATCCCAAAGCCCTTGCTTGGAAGTGTACTTTGTCAGATTGCCAAGAACCTTGCCCTCATCCAGGCCAAGGGGGTGAGACACGGTAGTGATGACACCATAGGCTTTGTTGATCTCTACACTAGACAGGATGCTCTTGCCAGCATACTTGCGGTCCAACATGTATGGGCGTCAGGCAGAAGTCTTCACGCTTTTTGATATGTTTCAGAACTGCAGTGTCCTCTGCTTAGGACAACAGTGAAGTAGGCAGGGCAGTACGGATTTCTTCTCTTACATCTGCAAGCAGAGTCTGATCATCAGACAGGATGGCATTGTCTCCTTCAGTCCGTGCAATGGCTACTGCTATAGGCTTCAGGCTGCTTACCACTCTCCCAAAATACATCATCCAGGAGGATCCTCTTGGTGGGGCTGTCCATATCACCAGACTGTCATATGGCCATTTCTTTGAGAGACTCCTTCCCCTCCATGAGACTGTCAAACATGATGACAACACCACCCCAATGGGTGTTGCTGGGCAGCTTCAATGTGGTGCTCTTATTCTTCTCACTTTGCTTGGTGAGGTAGGTTGCTGCTATGACTTGATTACCCTTCACATACCTAACCATTTCCTTGACTCTTTTGTAGAGTGTATCCATTGTTTTCAGTGCCATGATGTTCTTGAGGAGCAGATTCAAAGCATGAGCAGCACAGCTAATGGGTGTGACGTGAGGGTAGGACTCCTCCACTTTTGACCAAGCTCATGTTCACAGCATTGTCTGTCACCAGTGCAAATACCTTCTGTGGCCCAAGGTCATTGATGACTGCCTTCAGCTCATCTGCAATGTAGAGACTGGTGTGTCTGTGCTCTTTTTAAAATACTGCTTTAGGGGTGGAGATGATGTAGTTAAGTATTCCTTGCCCACGACCATTCAACCCCCCATCAGAGATGATTGCAATACAGTCTACTTTCTCTGATTTGCTTGACCTTCACTTGACCTCTGAACTCTGCATCCAGCAAATAAGTAGATAAAGCATGTTTGGTTGGATGGGTGTATGCTGGGTGAAGAACATTTAGTAATCTCTTCCAATACACATTTCCTGTGAGCATCAGAGGTGAACCAGTTGCATACACAAGTAAGACATTCAGAGTAAGACATTCATCAGCATTTCTCTGACTACTTTCCTCCATTTGAGTCAAAACGACTACTGATTCCAGGAGAACCATGAGCTGTCTGATTCATCATTTTCACCTCGAATAGAAGTAGAGGGACTTTTGTCAGAGGTTTCTTGTTGTGAGCGCTGAGGGAACTTTATGCTCTTGGCCAGATGATTCTGCATCTTTGTTGCATTCTTCACATGATTAGGCACATTATTTGCAAATGTACACAGCTTTTCCTTCTACATTAGCTACAGTGAAATGTCTCCACATCAGATAGTGCATGTGGCACTTTCCTGTAAAGACAAGACAAAAATGTATGAAAATAAAACAAATACAATTCCATGTACAGATTTAGTTAAGCCGTTAGATTAAACAACTCGTTTGTAAGATACATCTCACTGGTCATCCCCAAAGCCAACACCTCCTTTTGCTGCCTTTCATTCCAGTTCTCTGCTGCCAGTGACTGGAACGAATTGCAAAAATCGCTGAAGCTGGAGACTTACATTTCCCTCACTAACTTTAAACATCAGCTATCTGAGCAGCTAACCGATCGCTGCAGCTGTACATAGTCCATCTGTAAATAGTCCACCCAATCTACCTACCTTATCCCATACCTACCTCATCCCCAAAATCATGTACGTCATATAAAATATATTCCCCCACCCAGTATTGTAATCAAAACCTACCAGAAAGCATGTAGTCCTTGGCTCACACAGTGTAGTAGTGTGGGCTCAATTGCATGTCATTAGTGTGCAAGATCTTGAGAATCAGCTGTACATGCGATGGAAGAGTGGACTGCACTGTGTATGCAGAGGGTTGCAATTCCATTGAATTGTGGATAGTTTAACCAAAATATGCCACAAGACCTAGAATTGCCACAAAAAAGGTTCACTGTTATAAGCTAACTTTCTTTTGATGAATTTAAGCAAAATTCCCCAAATTCCAGAGCTTAACTTCCCATGGAAAAATTCTGGAAATTTACCGTAAAGTTTCCAACCCTTTGCAACCCTAACCAGGGTCTCTTGTGACTGAGCTGGTCTGGTGCTCATCGTAGGCTATAGCTTCTGAGTGCTGATGCAGCTATTGCTGGTGCGCAAACAGGAAAACACTCCATTTTTGTACCAGTCTCTTCCCCCTCGACCTCCACCCCTGTGCTTGGGGTGACCTGCTGATAAGACCTGCTACACTACTGTGGGAGACTTCTACCCCATTACGAATCATGGCCCTCTCCCGATGGGATGGGTTTGGTAGCATGTATTTAGAAATATGAGCAATACATGTTTCTTATGAGATACTGTATATTCCTTTCTCTTGCCCAGTAGATACTTCCAATCCTGTTGCCCGACGTGATGTTGGGCCCCTAATTCAACTATGAGAAGTGCAAGGCTTATATTTTGAAAGAGGCAATGTAGCCAATTGTGGTTTCCTTCCATATGTTTCCCATGCATTTCACACCCGCAGTCATTCTTTTGTCCGACGTAAAGGAAGGATGTGCTCCGTCTGAAACTCTCAATGTCACAGCCTCTATGATTCCCTTTCAATCCACAAATGGATTATTAACACGAATGAGCAGATGTAGCAAACAGTCCTGCCTCTTATGTCGATAAACAAAGAGCATGTTGGAGTGTCCTGTTGCCCTCAACTTCAGACCAGGCTTTCAGGCTCCCAAGTGGCGCTCCTAAGGCACTGCATCTCAGTGCAAGAGGTGTCACTACAGTCCCTGGTTCGAATCCAGGCGGAATCACATCCGGCTGTAATTGGGAGTCCCATATGGCGGTCTACAGTATCTCAATGTTCTTGTAGATTCAAATGACTCACTTGCTCTCTTCTGCCATACTAGCTTACAATGAACATACCAGAGGGTGAAATAGGGGTCTAACTAAGTTGCACAACTGACTGACCTTGTACCTCTTGAGCTGGTGCTTGTTGCACCCCAATTACTGTTCTGATTGGGGTGTAGTTGAGAACGTGCAGAGCAGTTTGATGTGAACCCACACACTCTTTCACTCATAGCGAAGAGAACCATATGATGCGCATAGTTGTTTCACTTTGCCGATGTTCGTAATTCATACCCAGATGTAATGCCAGGAAACCAATGGTCGATTTGCTTTTTCATCATAGCACTAATATAAGCACTGGTGCACTTCTACTACAGTCACAAAATGACTGCCATTTCCTTTGTTTAATAGTGGAGGAATGAACGAGACCATGGAGCACTTCAGTGTCGATACAATTCACTGCAAAAGTACCTGCCACCCTTTTCCCCTGCCCTCATCCATCCCCTCTTTTGCGCTGTTAGGCTCTTTTTTATTTAAAAAAAAAGTATTTTTCTTCTTTTTTTTTTTACCCTCCACAATGGCTGAGCGGCCCCTTTTGTGACTTCTGCTTTTCCCCTTCAGGGCCCCTTTTGTGACTTCTTTGTGACTTCTGCTTTTCCCCTTCAGGCCTGGGCCCGTGGGCCCGTATCCACAACGGCTGAGCGGCCCCTTTTGTGACTTCTGCTTTTCCCCTTCAGGCCACAACGGCTGAGCGGCCCCTTTTGTGACTTCTGCTTTTCCCCTTCAGGCCTGGGCTCGTATCCACAACGGCTGAGCGGCCCCTTTTGTGACTTCTGCTTTTCCCCTTCAGGCCTGGGCCCGTATCCACAACGGCTGAGCGGCCCCTTTTGTGACTTCTGCTTTTCCCCTTCAGGCCTGGGCCCGTATGCACAACGGCTGAGCGGCCCCTTTTGTGACTTCTGCTTTTCCCCTTCAGGCCTGGGCCCGTATCCACAACGGCTGAGCGGCCCCTTTTGTGACTTCTGCTTTTCCCCTTCAGGCCTGGGCCCGCACAACGGCTGCGGCCCCTTTTGTGACTTCTGCTTTTCCCCTTCAGGCCTGGGCCCGTATGCACAACGGCTGAGCGGCCCCTTTGTGACTTCTGCTTTTCCCCTTCAGGCCTGGGCCCGTATCAACGGCAGCGGCCCCTTTTGTGACTTCTGCTTTTCCCCTTCAGGCCTGGGGCTGAGCGGCCCCTTTTGTGACTTCTGCTTTTCCCCTTCAGGCCTGCCCCTTTTGTGACTTCTGCTTTTCCCCTTCAGGCCTGGGCCCGTATCCACAACGGCTGAGCGGCCCCTTTTGTGACTTCTGCTTTTCCCCTTCAGGCTGGGCCCGAGCTGAGCCCTTTTGTGACTTCTGCTTTTCCCCTTCAGGCCTGGGCCCGTATCCACAACGGCTGAGCGGCCCCTTTTGTGACTTCTGCTTTTCCCCTTCAGGCCTGGGCCCGTATGCACAACAGCTGAGCGGCCCCTTTTGTGACTTCTGCTTTTCCCCTTCAGGCCTGGGCCCGTATGCACAACGGCTGAGGCCTTTGTGACTTCTGCTTTTCCCCTTCAGGCCTGGGCCCGTATCCACAACGGCTGAGCCCCTTTTGTGACTTCTGCTTTTCCCCTTCCCCTTCAGCGGCCCCTTTTGTGGCTTTTCCCCTTCAGGCCTGGGCCCGTATCCACAACGGCTGAGCGGCCCCTTTTGTGACTTCTGCTTTTCCCCTTCAGGCCTGGGCCCGGCCCCTTTTGTGACTTCTGCTTTTCCCCTTCAGGCCTGGGCCCGTATCCAGCGGCCCCTTTTGTGACTTCTGCTTTTCCCCTTCAGGCCTGTATCCACAACGGCTGAGCGGCCCCTTTTGTGACTTCTGCTTTTCCCCTTCAGGCCTGGGCTCGTATCCACAACGGCTGAGCGGCCCCTTTTGTGACTTCTGCTTTTCCCCTTCAGGCCTGGGCTCGTATCCACAACGGCTGAGCAGCCCCTTTTGTGACTTCTGCTTTTCCCCTTCAGTAGGTATCGAGTCATTGCCGATTTAATGTTGCATAAAATATTTTAACGGTCATTAGTCAATGAACACACAGTCCATAGATGCTATCAATTGCCCAATTTTATAGGTGTGCCCAATTTAGGCATATTTTTTTTTAAAGGTGTAATATTGCGCTCCAAGGGAATAACTTGAAATAATGCATGTTAGTGAAATATTCTAAATATAAATGTGGTTATTTATTAGTCTAGTGGTTCTAAGTATTTAGCCCTCCATGTAAAATCATTTTGAAAAGCGCAACCAATACCTACTGTTGCATGTAGGTCTATATTATTTATCGGTTGATCATATAGAAATATCTAAATATTTCCTTTTGTTCTTTTTTTTATTACCCCAGTTCTCCTTTTAGCTTCACATCATTTTTTTCTGCATATCCCTGCTACTGTTCTGAGTAAAGGACTGAAAAAGGCTTTCCCTTTTTTGGTCTCCTTGTGTAAATGCAAACATCACTGCTTGTGCAGTGGAGAGGGGACGTGGGTAGACGAATGACGGTGACTTAACAGTAGGACTTAAGAGCTTTTGACAAATCCAGTCAGACGCCGTGATGTTTCACTGTTGATCTTTTGGAGAGGTTCACTGTGTCAATGTGAATGTGTGCAGCTCTCGAGTTTTGCAAGAAATGTCGATACACGGACAAAGGGGTCATGTTCAGTTGAGTCCAACGCCAGAATAGAACCGAAATAGAACATCCTTTTGAGACAAATCAGCCAAGAAGTGCCCCTCTTCAACCCTTCCCCTGTTTCAATCATAAGGTGGTGAAGTAGAGGGCTCCAGGTCAAGGTGCTGGGATAAAACTACTCTAGAATGATCACCAACCCTCATTATCCCATGAATGCCCTGATTAATCTTGTTAAAGCTGCAATATCTACATTTCTGGGCGAGCTGGCAAAATTCACATAGAAATGTTAGTTATAGATCTGTCATTCTCATTGAAAGCAAGTCTAAGGAGCGGTAGATTGGTTCTATGTGCGCTATGTATAGGCTTCCCGTTCTTAAGTTTGTTTTTGCATCTTACTTTTGTTTTTGTACACTGCTTCAAACCAGTGGTTTAGATGGTACAAAGATTCTCTACACTATAGTTGCTTGTTTTGTCACACTGACCTTAGGCAAACAATTAGAATTTTAGCAACCAGGAAATGGCGCAGCAATTTCTACATAGTGCATCTTTAACTGAATCAGGTTAACATTTTCATAGTGTCAACAACAATGTACAATCCCTTTTTTAACGAGATGTGTGTGCGTGTGTATATATAAGCAGAAATATTACATGAAAAAAAAAACTGCAAAAACCACATTAACAGCAACTAAAAATAAATAAATGGTGAAACACCCTAAGACGTGTTACAGAAGCATACAACCACCAAAATAACATTTTACAGTGGTCTGATCCAATAGGATAGAACATATTTGGGATATATTTCAGATGAAACACAGTGCCACAAGCCAATTGGATATCTCTCACAACCGCCCCACATGCACACAAAGCATAGTACACTACCCAGAGTTCCCTTCATTAGCCACTATTTCACCCACATCACTCTGCTCAACAAAATCAAAAAATTGCCCCCAAACCTTTTCAAAAGTGTCTTGTTTTACCCTTAACCGTATATGTTATCTTTTCCATAGTTAGGCAAGATGACATTTCCCTAAGCCATTGGGCAATACATTTCCCTAAGCCATTGGGCAATACATTTCCCTAAGCCATTGGGCAATACATTTCCCTAAGCCATTGGGCAAGACATTTCCCTAAGCCATTGGGCAAGACATTTCCCTAAGCCATTGGGCAAGACATTTCCCTAAGCCATTGGGCAAGACATTTCCCTAAGCCATTGGGCAAGACATTTCCCTAAGCCATTGGGCAAGACATTTCCCTAAGCCATTGGGCAAGACATTTCCCTAAGCCATTGGGCAAGACATTTCCCTAAGCCATTGGGCAACACATTTCCCTAAGCCATTGGGCAATACTAGAAGTGTTCACCCTTTCACAGGCAAGAGCTATCAATCGTTTTGCCTACAACCAGCAATTTTTTTAACCTTTTATTTAACTAGGCAAGTCCGTTAAGAACAAATTCTTATTTTCAATGACGGCCTGGGAACAGTGAGTTAACTGCCTTGTTCGGCGGCAGAACAACATATTTTTACCTTGTCAGCTTGAGGATTCAATCTTGCAACCTTTTGGTTACTAGTCCAACGCTCTAACCACTAGGCTACCTGCCACCCCATTTCTATAAGTGTTTGCACTTGGTTCTTTAGATGAGAATTGAATTTGGTACAACCCCAGGATGGACACTTTGGGATAGAGAGGCAAACAATCTGGAATTGTACTATTAAACATATTTAATTTAGCAGGGGTTACATATGTTTGCATAAACCAATAGTTTTGCAGAGTATTCACATTCTGAGCCTTAGTCTTGGAGTGTGGAGTAGTGTATGTACTATGTCCTCCCGAATAACTTCCTTCCAAGAGTTCAGTTTGTTGGCAGAGGATTCGTTTGAGCCAGACTCTAGCATATTGTATAGAGCTGAAATTCTACCCTTACCATTACAATGGGTTGAGATCGTATTTTCTAATGTGGACAGAAGGGGTTCTGTTAGGTTATGGGCAGCCGTGAGGAAGCTCCTTAGCTATAAATATAAAACAAATGTTTTCTAGGAACGTCATATTTCTTCAGATGACATAAAATACCTTCTTTATACAGGTCTTGAACTTTTCTTAAACCCTTGCTGGACCAACCCGGATCAGTTCTCCCAGGAGTGAAACTGTGGTTTCCCCAGATAGGACTAAAACATGACAAAGAATGCATTTCACCAAAGAACTTCCGCACCCCATACCAAACGTTGATCGTATAATTTTTTTAGTGTCTTGATATCAGCTGAATAAATGTAGAGGTTAAGGGGTAATTTGGGTACAACTGAAGACATTTCAATCTCCATGCACGTAGGTGAGAGACTCTGAGGTAAAATAGTACATAGCAGTGCGAAGCTGAACTGCCCAGTAGTACCACTAGATATTAGGCAAATGGAGCCCCCCTCTGTCATACGGTAGGTACAATAAGGACAAGTGAACTCTGGGATGTCTGTTATTCCAGATAAATATAGTGAATGTATTTTTTAAGCCTTGTAAAGAGGGGATGGTGGCGGTGGCAACAGAACGTTCTGAAATAAATACAACAGTTTTGGGAGGACATTCATTTTCACAATGTTAATCCGGCCAATTAAAGATGTACAGTAGGTAAAGATGACCATGTATCGATTGAGTTATTGAATCTACAACAGGTGCATAGTTAGTTGAGACTATGCAGTCAATCACTGGCACATTATGAATTCCGAGATATGTAAAGCATTCCGTAGCATTAAAAAAAAATAAGTCAGAGGTGTAAGTCTACGTCTTTCCTCCTCCTTTAGCATCATAATTGAGGATTTTGCATTATTTATTTTGTATCCCGAGAACACCCCAAACTCTTTGATAAGGTGCGGATATGGAATTTGCACAAGTCTGTAAGAAACAAAATGACATCGTCTGCATAGAGGGCAATTCAATGTTCCATCTGATCTATTCTGATACCTGAAATATAGGGGTGGGACCTAACATCTATGGCTAGAGGCTCAATGGCTAGGATAAACAGGAGAGGAGAAAGAGGGCAGCCCTTCCTAGAACCCCTGTAGATGTCGAAAGGTTAAGATACCGTATTAGTAGTAAGGATCTCTGCATTGTGATTTGTATTTAGTGTCATTATCCATTTACAAAAGCTCTCACCACAACCAAAATGGGTTAACATTTCAAAGAGGTAGGGTTACTCAACCCTGTCCAAGGCCTTCTCTGTGTCCAACGACAGGATCGCAGTGTCTGACGACCCAATTTAGGGTGGAAGCAGAACTTTTAGCATTCTCCTAACATTATGAATTCCTTGACGACCTTGAATAAAGCCATTTTGGTCTCAACCCACCACATCCGGATGAAAATCCTCCAACCTCCTCACAAATGCTTTCCAAAGAACCTTAGTGTCAGAATTCAAAAGTGAAATAGCATGATAGGGATCACGTTTGGTATGCAGCTTTTCAGGTTGTAGGAGCGGAGTGATCAGAGCTGTCAAAGAAGGGGGCAGGAGACCATTTTCGTAAGATTCCAAAAACATCTCCTGGAAAGGAGTGCACAGTTTGTTCTTAAATCTCTTGTAGATGTCAATGGGCAGCCCATCTGGGCCAGATGCCCTCATACTATCAATTGCATTGGAAATTTCCTCCACAGTCAGCTCAGCATTAAGAATATCCTTAGATTCATCTGAACGATTGGAGTTTCCCAATATATCTAAAAAGCTAGCCTGGGTATCAGTTTCAGGAGGATACTCTGATGCATATCATTTTTCAGAAAATGATTTAAAGGTATTGTTAATCTCCCGAGGGTCTACCGTCACAGCTCAAGAGGGATCACTTGTAGTCAGACTGGCTTCTCGCTTTGGGCACCTGAATGAGTCTTTAGGACCAGGGGTGTGTTCAGTAGGAACAAAACAGTAAAGAACGTTTTGAAACCGAACAGGTAGCCTACTACCTAGATTTCCAATAAGAAATGTCATTTTTCATTGCTCCGTTTTCAAAATGAACCCAGTCCAGGCCAGTGAACCCGACCCAGGGCAGACGTTGGAGGCAGCAGGCCTTTTCACCCTCTTGTCACTCTCCAGATGAGTGAACGCGGAATCCGATGCCAGCATATGTGCGTCTGCTCGTGGACACCCGTATGTCTGGCCCTTCCTTGAATTTGCTAAGTCACAGCAAATGGCAAACTCGGGGACCAACTCACATGACCCTTTTGGCTGCAAGTCATATGAGACTGGACCATGACCTCCCTGGGTTTGACTGAGAGCGCCACCAGCAGTTTGTGGCAGAGAAATGCTATCTCTCCAGCTGTGGTGATAGTTGGTAGTTGGCTAGTTTGTGGTGCTACTAGCTTCCAATGGTCTCCATCTTTATCTATGACCTGACAGCATGGGGAAGTGGAAATAAGGGCACAGTCTTTAGCCTTATGGCCCTTATGGTTGCATCTGAGGATTTGTTGCACTCCCTAACCAATCAAGAATTGTATTTTGGCCTGTGTTGAATTCATCTTATCTGTTGGCCTACGACTTTTGGGAATATGTGTAAATGTCACAATACCGCAATTCTATTGTCCTAATGCTATGATCATTTCCCATCTTTCAAGTCTCCAACGTATAAGGGATAAACTGTACCATTCTGTACATAACCTTGGATGACACCGCCGCCAGGTCCCTTTTGAGGAGTGCAATTTTCCAAGGTCATGTACAGAACACAGGTGTTTATCCCACTATACCACAGTTGCAAAGAACCATATGAAAGCACACATTTACTGGTAAAAAAAAACTTTTTCTCATTGATATATTTATAAGCTAATTCTCCTATCTTTTGGTTGCTAGAGTTGCGACCCAGTCGTTCTGGGGATTATCATCTCCCTCACTAGCTTTAAGAACCATCTGTCAGAGCAGCTCACAGATCACTGCACCTGTTCATAGCCCATCTTTATACAGCCCATCTATCTACCTCATCCCCATACTGTATTTATTTATTTTGCTCCTTTTGCACCACAGTATCTCTACTTGCACATCCATCTTTTGCACATCTACCATTCCAGTGTTTAATTGCCATATTGTAATTACTTTGCCACCATGGCCTATTTATTGCCCTATAACTCCCTTATTTGACCTTATTTGCACTCACTGTATATAGACTTTGTTTTCTTCTACTGTATTATTGACTGTATGTTTTGTTCATTCCATGTGTAACTCTGTGTTGTTGTATGTGTCGAACTGCTATGCTTTATCTTGGCCAGGTCGCAGTTGCAAATGAGAACTTGTTCTCAACTAGCTTACCTGGTTAAATAAAGGTAAAATAAAAAAGTTCAATATTTATGGACGTGACCCAGTCGTTCGTGCTTTATTTTTCGTTTGCTGGGAACGTTCTTATCCCTTGCTTGCTGCTAGCTAGCCAACAAGCTATGGCTACAAAGTCAATACCTCTGCAGCCAGAATAAATGCAATGTAGCTGTTTTTCTATTGAAGTTCATTTGGATTCATCTATGTCAATGAGCTGATGATGCCCGATTTTGCCTGGCATAGCTAGAAAGGTGTGCCTTCTCGTCAGGACACTCGTCAACACTGACTGTTCATTAAGAGGAGATTGCATATCAAACACTAGGCTAGAAGCTAGCTAAGTAGTTTGTTGCTAGCAAACCTGCCAACCAAATTCAAAAATATTCAAAGACTCATGGACACTTACTGACAGTTGTGGCTGCTTTGTGTAATGTTTTTACCCTGTGCTGCTGCCATGTTGTGCTGCTACCATGTTGTGTTGCTACCATGTTGTTGTCATGTGTTGCTGCCTTGCTATGTAGGTGTCTTAGGTCTCTTTTTATGTAGTGTTGTCTCTCTTGTTGTGATGTGTATTTTGTCCTATATTCTTATAGAATTTATTTGTATTCCAGCCCCCCCGTCCCTGCAGGAGGCCTTTTGGTAGGCCGTCATTGTAAATAAGAATTTGTTCTTAACTGACTTGCCTAGTTAAATGAAGGTTTAAAAAAAAAAACAGCTGGTCAAATTACAAAAGTGGGAGGATTTGAAAGCTTAAAGTCGGAGGGGACAGGAGAAATTCATGTTCATCACTCACCACGTTAAGTCATCAGATGCTCCCAAAAGATACCTGCAAAATCCAATCAATGCTAGCTAGCTAGGTTTTTTTCCCTCATTGGGACCTGCGTTTACAATGTATACAATTTCAGTTTGTGTGGTTGATGGTTTATCTTTCTGTAACTTTGTCGCAACTACACATGCAGACCGTATGTGGTTTTTGCGTCATGATTGCAAGTTGTCCTGATTTAAAATATATATATATTTTCCAACTGTCCGGTTATCTGGTTTTAATGTCTATTCTAGAATGCCCTTCTAGTCAATCAGAAACAAGTATTCAACAATGCTGTGGTATAAGAACTCTATACATTTTTACTACAGCACAATACTGTACACTCTGAAGCTCTATCTTGGCTCCTTGCAGTGACTTTGTGCAAAACCACAAATTATGTTCATGTATGGCATGATTGGACACGCACACTTCCTCTTCACAAAGCTTCACTTCCTGTCACGGGACATCCGCCTTGCTACTTTTGTGTCGCAAGCCAGTCACTGCGTATCTAACTTGAAATAATCTACTTTTTTTCAGACTTATACAGAAAAATATCTGTGGCTTTTTGTCAAATCTGACTGCTCTGTTTTCACTTCCTTTTTGAGCATCACAGAAGCACCAACAAAGAAAAGACAAACCGCAGTAAATCCTTTGCAACTGGGCTTGTACAAGCTACTCTGCAAAAAAATAAAATTACTCAGGTGGGAAGGGGTGGTTGCGTGCTGAGTGTGTTATTGACTCAACAGTGACAGAGAGTGCAAGTCTCTTTGGCTCTCAAACAATCAATCAAGTATTGTCCTTGTCCAGAACGCACACTGGAAACCAAGCTCCACTCGAGGCAATGCAGACATGGTTGAAGACTCAATTACCACAAGCGATACTCCTCCGTACTGTATAACATGTTGCTAGCAGATGGGTGATTCTTATGACGTTTTGGTTTCAAACATGAAATCTTTAAAAAGACTTGCATCAACAAATATAATTTTTAAGCATTAAAAACTAGGTCTGAAGTGTTTGAGCATTAATGTAAAAACATTTACTGAAAATTCTAACCTTTTTCTGAACATATTTTCCAAAACATGTCCTTAAAAAGCTCATTACCCCAGTGGTCTGAAAAGATCAAGACCATTAGGAAATCTAATACATTTTCATTTTTTTTTGTGTGTGATTATTAACAGTCATGCACAGTTGCTTGAAACTCTAAAATAATGTTTTTAAGTTTTAAAAATGGATTTGATTTTGACATTCTTATTACCGCAACACCTTCCGCAATCTACAACCTAATATTTTTTATATTATATTGAAACCTGACATAATTTTGAAAAATATGTGGCAAGCCTGAATGTGGCAAGCCTGCATTTAAAATAACTACTATTTTTCCTTTCATTAAATTAACATAAAATAAACCACTGTTGCCAAAATGATACATAGGTTTCGGAAATGAGGTTGATTTCGATAATGATAATAGGTATACTAAGACATGTTTTAACATAACATTTAATGTAGAAAATAAATTTGACTATTGGCACAATCATGGATTCAAGTTCAATCAATTTTGCAGTGCTTCAAAAGTGAATAACACAGGCTAAAAACAGAGAACACATAGAAACAACACATTAGAACAGCACATGTCATCGTCACTACACACACTGGACTGTACAGTGTCCCTTGGGGATTATGTTTCTATGACCCCAAGCTGGTGCAGCTTCTTTCTCTTCAAGCCAGTTTTCTCCTGTGACTCTTCGCTGGCCAATCCAAAATGGCTTAAATGTAAAGAATTGAGCCTTGGAAAGGTTGTGCCTTGGATTCTCAGACATAAATGTTCTATGAAGATTTGCCATAGTGTCCATTTTAAGGCTCTCTTATGGAATATCTGGTCCTTTCTCTGAATTTCTTCGGATTTCCCAGTTATTACAGTGGAGACTTCATCTTGATGAAGGAAGCGGCTAAGTTGCACATTAGTCTTCTCTGGCTGTTATTGGGTAATGTTCTCTGATGACCTCTTTGTCGTTTTCTTCTGGACCTCTGCCTTTCATGTTGACAATTACCTGCTTCCTCTTGGCCATCATCTCAACTCTTCTTTAGATTGACTATCTCTTTGGTCCTCTCTAGCAGCTTCTCTTCAGTGTCACGCAACTTTGAACTCAATTGTGATAGTTTTCTTTCTTCTGTTCCTCTTCTTGGGTGATTCCTTTAGGATAGATGTATTCATTGGTCCTGGTGTCTGTAGAGATGTCTCTTCTTTTAGGAGTTGAGTTGATGGCAGGGACATTTACCTGCTGAGGTGAGAAGGGCTGTGTCTTGAAGATGTTGAATAACTTCTTCATTTTGCTTCTTGAACATGTTGAAGTGTATCATCTTCCTTGATGGTGTTATGTCCAACAGCTGTCAGCTGTTTCTTTCCTCTGTGAAAACTGCGTTTTCAGACACAGTTTTTTTATTTTCATGTTGCTTCTTTGTCGGATCTTGAGTTTTGGCTTACTGACCGTGTGTGTGTATCCTATAGTAGAGACTGAATGGCTTACTGACCGTGTGGGTGTGTATCCTATAGTAGAGACTGAATGGCTTACTGACCGTGTGGGTATGTATCCTATAGTAGAGACTGAATGGCTTACAGACCGTGTGTGTGTATCCTATAGAAGGGACTGAATGGCTTACACTGTGTGTGGACATCCTATAGGATAAACTAAATGGCTTACTATGTGTGTGTGGTGGATGTGTTAGCGTGCATGTGTAGACTTCATAACACTGTAGGGTAATGACTTCCTATATGTATGTGACTTCTCTCTGTCCTTCCTTCTGGACTCTTCCAGCAGTTCTGGTTTGGTATAAACCTTTTCTCTGAATTCTGTCAGCCTTCGCTAAAGCTTTCTTTTTATCACTAGCTGACTATCTGCAATTAAACAAAGACGTAAAGCAAAATATCAACAGTTGGTAAATAATATTTAACTTTAATAGTTCATTTTATTTAAAAATATAGTCTGTATGATTAAATTCTCATTACCGAAACAGAAGTTCTCTCTACCGCAACTGGCCTTAAATTGCAGCGGTAAGTGAGAATGGTGTTGCGAAGGATGAGGAAACTTAAGATGTTTTGCTAACAATAGCAAGGTCTGCACCTGTTGTATTCGGAACACGTGACAAATAAACTTAGATTTGATTTGAAATGACTCTTTGTGCAAGGTAGAGAACACCATCTTTTATTATGATGTTATTTTACTAAATGTTTTATATTTAAAATCATTACTGCCATGGTATTTTAATGGTTTCATGAGAATGACCAGGATAGGACATTTGATCGGAGGTTGATCTTATCAGGCATTCAGTGTTGTAGCTATGATTCACAGTATTTCTCTTACTGACACAAAGTTTGTACATTAGTACTTGAATGTTTGGCGTTCATTTGTCTGGCAAGCGAGGCTAGAGAACAAGCAGGTTGGAGCGGATCTCCTTTGGGAGTTCCATATGAGCAAATTCAACCTTACAACCCCATAGTATTTTTATTTCTACTTTGCACATTCTTCCACTGCAAATCTACCATTCCAGTGTTTTACTTGCTATATTGTATTTACTTTGCCACCATGGCCTTTTTTTGCCTTTACCTCCCTTATCTCAGATCATTTGCTCACATCGTATATAGACTTGTTTATACTGTATTATTGACTGTATGTTTGTTTTACTCCATGTGTAACTGTGTCGTTTGTGTCAAACTGCTTTGCTTTATCTTGGCCAGGTCGCAATTGTAAATGAGAACTTGTTCTCAACTTGCCTACCTGGTTAAATAAAGGTGAAATAAAAAATAAATAAATAAAAATAGTCCTTCTGGCTACAGACCCTGGTGTGCAATATTGCTGCTCTGCTCCATTCAACAGCTCTTCCACTGTACAGCAGCAGACCATTAATCACCTGAATGAGGATCTCCAAAAGGAACTTTGTGGCCCTGCCAGAGTACTATTTGATGTGCTGTTATTAGCACATGATGTATTGACGACCCAACTAAATTTAGTCTGCATGCTATTTTGAGCCATCTATACGAGCACAGTGGATGACGTACTGTATAGAGTGGCGGGTCTCTTGCGATCATGGTTGGGGTCCGTTCAATTCAGTTGACTGAGGGGGGAAATGTACAGTGCCTTGCGAAAGTATTCGGCCCCCTTGAACTTTGCGACCTTTTGCCACATTTCAGGCTTCAAACATAAAGATATAAAACTGTATTTTTTTGTGAAGAATCAACAACAAGTGGGACACAATCATGAAGTGGAACGACATTTATTGGATATTTCAAACTTTTTTAACAAATCAAAAACTGAAAAATTGGGCGTGCAAAATTATTCAGCCCCCATAAGTTAATACTTTGTAGCGCCACCTTTTGCTGCGATTACAGCTGTAAGTCACTTGGGGTATGTCTCTATCAGTTTTGCACATCGAGAGACTGAAATTCTTTCCCATTCCTCCTTGCAAAACCGCTCGAGCTCAGTGAGGTTGGATGGAGAGCATTTGTGAACAGCAGTTTTCTGTTCTTTCCACAGATTCTCGATTGGATTCAGGTCTGGACTTTGACTTGGCCATTCTAACACCTGGATATGTTTATTTTTTGAACCATTCCATTGTAGATTTTGCTTTATGTTTTGGATCATTGTCTTGTTGGAAGACAAATCTCCGTCCCAGTCTCAGCTCTTTTGCAGACTCCATCAGGTTCTTCCAGAATGGTCCTGTATTTGGCTCCATCCATCTTCCCATCAATTTTAACCATCTTCCCTGTCCCTGCTGAAGAAAAGCAGGCCCAAACCATGATGCTGCCACCACCATGTTTGACAGTGTGTTCAGGGTGATGAGCTGTGTTGCTTTTATGCCAAAACATAACGTTTTGCATTGTTGCCAAAAAGTTCAATTTTGGTTTCATCTGACCAGAGCACCTTCTTCCACATGTTTGGTGTGTCTCCCAGGTGGCTTGTGGCAAACTTTAAACAACACTTTTTATGGATATCTTTAAGAAATGGCTTTCTTCTTGCCACTCTTCCATAAAGGCCAGATTTGTGCAATATACGACGGATTGTTGTCCTATGGACAGAGTCTCCCACCTCAGCTGTAGATCTCTGCAGTTCATCCAGAGTGATCATGGGCCTCTTGGCTGCATCTCTGATCAGTCTTCTCCTTGTATGAGCTGAAAGTTTAGAGGGACGGCCAGGTCTTGGTAGATTTGCAGTGGTCTGATACTCCTTCCATTTCAATATTATCGCTTGCACAGTGCTCCTTGGGATGTTTAAATCTTGGGAAATCTTTTTGTATCCAAATCCGGCTTTAAACTTCTTCACAACAGTATCTCGGACCTGCCTGGTGTGTTCCTTGTTCTTCATGATGCTCTCTGCGCTTTTAACGGACCTCTGAGACTATCACATTGCAGGTGCATTTATACGGAGACTTGATTACACACAGGTGGATTGTATTTATCATCATTAGTCATTTAGGTCAACATTGGATCATTCAGAGATCCTCACTGAACTTCTGGAGAGAGTTTGCTGCACTGAAAGTAAAGGGGCTGAATAATTTTGCACGCCCAATTTTTCAGTTTTTGATTTATTAAAAAAGTTTGAAATATCCAATAAATGTCGTTCCACTTCATGATTGTGTCCCACTTGTTGTTGATTCTTCACAAAAAAATACAGTTTTATATCTTTATGTTTGAAGCCTGAAATGTGGCAAAAGGTCGCAAAGTTCAAGGGGGCCGAATACTTTCGCAAGGCACTGTATTTGACACCAACCCTGTTTACTATTTGTAACTTTGAAGAAATGTGTTCACTGGAGCATTTTCTGTCAGCATGAATCTGGGCTGCCTACTCTATCCACATTGCTTTGTCTGCTTTTTTTCAGTGGGACACTGACTCTCCTCACATCTCTGTGTGCTACTGTCCCATTTGCCCACCACAGATTGTTTTCTTTTAATTCTGACCAGCCAGTGTGTTATCTGATCTGCCCTTTATCACCCCTGCTCAGTGATGCTGGTGGCAGCGCTTGGAGATTGACAAACTTCTCCTCTTCTCTTCCAATAAAAAAGTCTAGTCGTTTAGTAACGCAACACTGCCGATAGCCAATACAGCCTGGGTGATGGGGCATAATGCAGACACTGAAAGGACCCCTTTGTTGCTTGTGGCGTCGCACATTTGTACCACCTCCCTCTTTCTTCCACATCTGTGTGGCACATTTAGAAGTTTAGGAGTGAGACCATCCACAGTGCAGTTGAAATATATAATTTGACTTCTGAGAAATTAAGCTAATTGATTGCACCCAATTTGGCTCGTTTTAATTTATAGGGTTCATATAATAATCAGTAAATATACACTGTGCCCAAAAGTATGTGGACACCTCATCGAACATCTCATTACAAAATCATGGACATTAATATGGAGTTGGTCCTCCCCTTTGCTGCTACAGCAGCCTCCACTCTCCTGGCAAGGCTTTCCACTAGATGTTGGAACATTGCTTTGGGGACTTGCTTCCATTCAGCCACGAGCATTAGCGAGGTCGGGCACTGATGTTGGGTGATTAGGCCTGGCTTGCAGTCGGCATTCCAATTCATCCCAAACATGTTCAATGGAGTTGAGGTCAGGGCTCTGTGCAGGCCAGTCAAGTTCTTCCACATAGATCTCGACAAATAATTTATGTATAGACCTCGCTTTGAGCAAGGAGGCATTGTCATGCTGAAACAGGAAAGGGCCTTCCCCAAACTGTTGAAGCACAGAATGTCATTGTCAAATCAAATTACATTAGTCACATGCGCCGAATACAACAGGTATTCAACAGGTAACAACCTTACAATGAAATACCTACTTATGAGCCCCTAGCCCCTAACCAACAGTGCAGTTTCCCCCAAAAAATATGGATCAGAATAAGAGATTAAAGTAATAAGTAATTAAAGAGCAGCAGTAAAAAATAACAATAAATACAGGGGGGTGCCGGTACAGAGTCAGTGTGCGGTGGCACTGGTTAGTTTAGGTAATATGTACATGTAGGTAGAGTTATTAAAGTGACTATGCATGGATGACAACACCGAGTGGCAGTGGTGTGGAGAGGGGGGCAATGCAAATAGTCTGGGTAGTCATTTAACTAGATGTTCAGGAGTCTTATGTCTTGGGGGTAGAAGCTGTTTAGAAGTCTCTTGGACCTAAACTTGGTGCTCCGGTACCGCTTGCCATGCGGTAGCAGAGAGAACAGTCTATGACTAGGGTGGCTGGAGTTTTTAACCATTTTTAGGGCCTTCCTCTGACACCGCCTGGTAAAGAGGTCCTGGATGGCAGGAAGCTTGGCCCCAGGGATGTACTGGGCCATTCACACTACCCTTTGTAGTGCCTTGCGGTTGGAGGCCGAGCAGTTGCCATACCAGACAGTGATGCAAACAGTCAGGATGCTCTCAATGGTGCAGCTGTAGAACCTTTTTTGAGGATCTGAGGACCTATGGCAAATCTTTTCAGTCTCCTGAGGGGTAATAGGTTTTGTCATGCCCACTTCACGACTGTCTTGGTGTGCTTGGACCATGTTAGTTTGTTGGTGATGTGGACACCAAGGAACTTGAAGCTCTCAACATGCTCCACTGCAGCCCTGTCAACGTGAATGGGGGCATGTTCGGTCCTCTTTTTTTCTGTAGTCCACAATCATCTCCTTTGTCTTGATTACGTTGAGGGAGAGGTTGTTGTCCTGGCACCACATGGCCAGTTCTCTGACCACCTCCCTGTAGTCTCTTTGTCGGTGATCAGGCCTACCATTGTTGTGTCATCTGAAAATGTAATGATGATGTTGGAGTCATGCCTGGCCGTGCAATCATGAGTGATCAGGGAGTACAGGAGGGGACTGAGCACACACCCCTGAGAGGCCCCTGTGTTGAGGATCAGCGTGGGCGATGTGTTGTTACCTACCTTTACCACCTGGGGGTGGTTCAGCAGGAAGTCCTGGATCCAGTTGCAGAGGGAGGTGTTTAGTCCCAGGGTCCTTAGCTTATTGATGAGCTCTGAGGGCAATATGGTGTTGAACGCTGAGCTGTAGTCAATGAATAGCATTCTTACATAGGTGTTCCTTTTTTTCCAGGTGGGAAAGGACAGTGTGGAGTGCAATAGAGATTGCATCATCTGTGGATCTGTTTGGGCGGTATGCAAATTGGAGTGGGTCTAGGGTTTCTGGGATGATGGTGTTGATCTGAACCGTGACAAGCCTTTCAAAGCAATTCATGGCTACAGACGTGAGTGCTTTGGGTCGGTAGTCATTTAGGCAGGTTACCTTAGTATTCTTGGGCACAGGGACTCTGGTGGTCTGCTTGAAACATGTAGAGATTACAGACTCGGAGAGGTTGAAAATGTCAGTGAAGACACTTGCCAGTTGCTCACAGTACACATCCTGGTAATCCGTCTGGCCCTGCGGCCTTGTGAATGTTGATTTGTTTAAAGGTCTTACTCATGTTAGCTGCGGAGAGCGCGATCGCACAGTCTTCTGGTACAGCTGGTAGTCTCATGTATGTGTCAGTGTTATTTGCCTCGAAGCGAGCATAAAGTAGTCTAGTTCGTCTGGTAGGCTCGTGTCACTGGGCAGCTCTCGGCTGTGCTTCCCTTTGTAGTCTGTAATGGTTTGCAAGCCTTGCCACATCCGACGAGCGTCAGAGCCGGTGTAGTACGACTATCTTCGTCCTTTATCGAGGCTTTGCCTGTTTGATAGTTCGTCGAAGGGCATAGCGGGATTTCTTATAAGCTTCCGGGTTAGAGTCCCACTCCTTGAAAGCGGCAGCTCTAGCCTTTAGCTCAGTGCGGATGTTGCCTGTAATCCATGGCTTCTGGTTGGGGTATGTACATATTGTCACTGTGGGGATGACGTGATCAAAGCACTTATTGATGAAGCCAATGACAGATGTGGTGTACTCCTCAATGCCATTGGAGGAATCCCGGAACATATTGCAGTCTGTGCTAGCAAAACAGTCCTGTAGCTTAGCATATTGATCTAGTCACGGATGGGTCCTGCTTTAATTTGTAGCTTGTAAGCTAGAATCAGGAGGATTGAAGTATGGTC
This sequence comes from Oncorhynchus nerka, assembly GCF_034236695.1. Classification (NCBI taxonomy): domain Eukaryota; kingdom Metazoa; phylum Chordata; class Actinopteri; order Salmoniformes; family Salmonidae; genus Oncorhynchus; species Oncorhynchus nerka. Next base: position 48,238,079 of record NC_088415.1, on the reverse strand, counting down.
AGATTTGCTAAATGGAGTGTGAGGGAGAGGTTTGTATGCATCTCGGTGTGTGGAGTATAGGCGATCCAGAGTTCTTTTCCCTCTGGTTGCACATTTAACATGCTGATAGAAGGTTCCCTACATTAAAGTCCCCAGCAACTAAGAGCGTCCCCTCTGGTTGAGCGTTTTCTTGTTTGCTTATGGTGGATACAGCTCATTCAAGGCGATCTTAGTGCCAACCTCCTGACTGAGGTGGTATGTAAACAGCTATGAAGAATACTGATGAGAACTCTCTCGGTAGGTAGTGTGGTCTACAGCTTATGATATACTCAACCTCAGGCGAGCAATAGCTTGAGACTTCCTTAGATATCGTGCACCAGCTGTTATTTACAAAAATACATAATCCTCCGCTCCTTGTCTTACCAGGCGCCGCTGTTCTATCCTGCCGGTACATCGTAAATCCAGCCAGGTGTATGTTGATATTGTCGTCATTCAGCCACGACGCCATGAAGCATAAGATGTTAGTTTTTATTGTCCCGTTGTTTAATCTTCCCCGTAACTCGTAAAAAAAAAAAATTGTCCAAAGATTCCATGTTTGCTAGCAGAATTGAGGGAGTTGGGGGTTTATTCGATCGCCTTCAAATTCTCAGAAGGCATCCCGCTCTCCGGCCTTTTTCTCCGCCTCCTCTTCACGCAGATCACGGGGGTCGGAGCCTGTTCCCGAGGGAGCTGTATATCCTCCGCCTCGGGCTTGTCATTGTCGTGAAGGAAGAAAAAGGATTCTGCTGGTCGCAGTCCTGATGTCTAGAAGTTATTTTCGGTCATAAGAGACAACAGCAGCAAAACATTATTTACAAAATGAGTAAAAAAATAAGTTATAAACAAACAAAATAACACAATTGATTGTGGGCACGTAAAACATCTGCCTTCTGCTCCAGCGCCATCTTAACCTTAATTGTATGCTGTAGCGTTACGATTTCCCTTCACTGGAACTAAGGGGCCTAGTCCGAACCATAAAAAACAGCCCCAGACCATTATTCCTCCTCCACCAAACTTTACAGTTGCACTGTGCATTGGGGCAGGTAGCGTTCTCCTGGCATGATCTAGAAGAAAAAGTAACGCACACCTATTAAGACGAGGTGCTGGCTAGCGGAGTAGAAACTTGAAAAATAAAAGGGAGCTGCACACTCTTGGAGCTCAGATGCAAAAATGTAATACCAACGTTTCGACAGCCAAGCTGTCTTTGTCAGGGTATAATCACAAACACTGCGGGATGACTCGTTTATATAGTGTCAAAAGACACCGGCGTCTGTAATCATGGCCAAGAGTGGCCTAAAATCATTGGTTAATTCTCAAATATTAAAATGGCATACAAACAACACCATACAAACAACAAATGGATAGCATACGATCATAAATTCATTTTTGACTACACAAGCTTACAAACAATTACAATGGCAGTCACAATAATCACAAGAATGTCTTCAGATCAACGTCTATGTTGAGACCGAAGGGAGCAAGGGCCTTTAAGTTAAAGATCCAGGCAGCCTCTCGTTTTAAAGGTCACCCCCTCTCCTAGGGATGGTGACATATTCGAGGCCAATATAACGCAGAGACAAAATCGAGTGGCCTGCCTCCAAGAAGTGGGCCGCAACTGGATAAGTAAAGTTTTTACACCTAATGGTGCTACGATGCTCTGACATACGTACTTTTAATTCGCGCTTTGTTTTACCTACATAATTTCTACCACAAGGACAAGTTATAAGATAAATAACTGCCTTAGTGGAGCACGTAATAACACCTTTTATTGGGATCGATTTCCCTGTTTGTGGTTGTTTGAAGGATCTACATTTATAAGTGCCATTGCATTGAGCACAGCCATTACATTTGTAATTTCCATCCAGTAGGGGCGCAAATAGACGTTGTTCAGGAATATCTTGGGGTGGTAAATCAGAGTTTACCAATTGGTCTCTGAGATTTCTGCCCCGTGAGAATACGACCAAGGGAAGGTCCGAAAACACATTACCGAGACTATCATCGGATTTTAGGATGTGCCAATGTTTGAACAATTCCCTTAATTTGTTCAGAGCACTTTGAATAGCGGGTAGTTAGAACGCAAGAATGCGTCTTTTTGCGAGACTGACCTTGAAAAAGGTCATGTCTCGTTTTGTTTTGAATTTTCTCAATGGCAATATTAATCTGATCATTCTTGTAGCCCCTCTCCTTGAACTTTCTTTGCGTCTCAGCCATATTTCTGTCGAAATCGGACTGTTTTTTTGCAAATTCTTTTGATTCAACAGAATTGGCTGTAGGGCAAACTATTTTTTAAGGGAAGTGGGTGACAACTATCAGCCCTCAACAAACTGTTACAATCAGTAGGCTTCTGGTAAAGATCAGTGTATAGAACATTATCTTCACACAAGATCAGAAGATCAAGAAAACTGATTAGACGTGTATCAGATTGCATAGTAAATCTCAGATGCTCAGAACAGGAGTTAAGAAAAGCCTAAAACGCCTGGAGCTGTTTTGCATCACCCCTCCATAGAACAAAAATATCATCAATATGCCGTTTCCAAATAATGATGTGAGGCAAGAAAACATTTTTCAAAATAGACTGTTTCTCCATGTAACCCACATACAAATTAGCATAGTTAGGAGCCATGGGGGATCCCATAGCAGTACCCTTGTCTGAATAAAGAAATCATTTAGAAACACGAAATAGTTATGCGTGAGTACTATTTCAGCCAATGTTACAATGCATGCACTGGAAGGTAGTTCATTAGGGTCACGTTGCAGAAGAAAATGTTCCATAGCTTCAATACCGCCCTCGTGTGGAATATTGGTGTATAATGACTCAACATCAAAAGTAACTAACAAGGTATTCTCAGGGAGAGATCATACTGCTGGTGTCCTTTACAAAGGAGGGTAGCTGTTCTGCGAGTGGTCTAATAAAAAAGTCAACAAAAGTAGATAGGGGCCGTTACTGCATCAATGCCCGCTACAATAGGGCGCCCTGGAGGTTGTGTAACATTCTTGTGTAATTTCGGCAAAGTATAGAAAGTGGCAATTTTAGGGTGTTATCTGACCCGCAGTGTTTGTGATTATACCCTGATGAAGACAGCTTGGCTGTCGAAACGTTGGTATTCAATTTTTGCATCTGAGCTCCAAGAGTGTGCGGCTCTCTTTTTATTTTCAAGTTTCTACTCCGCTAGCCAGCACCTCGTCTTAATAGGTGTGCGTTTCTTTTTCTCCTGGCATCCACCAAACGCAGATTTGTCCATCGGACTGCCAGATGGTGAAGTGTGATTCATTACTCCAGGGAACTCGTTGCGCGTAGTGATCTTAGGCTTGTGTGCGGCTGTTGGAAATCCATTTCATGAAGCTCCCGGCGAACAGTTCTTGTGCAGATAGATGTTGTTTCCAGAGGCAGTTCGGAACTCGGTAGTGAGTGTTGCAACCAAGGACAAAATTTTTACGTGCTTCAGCACTCTGTTGTTCGGTGAGCTTGTGTGGCCTACCACTTCGCAGCTGAGCCGTTGCTGCTCCTAGATATTTCCACTTCACAGTAACAGCACTTACAGTTGACCAGGGCAGCTCCAGCAGGGCAGAAACTTGATGAACTGACTTGTTGAAAAAGTGGCATCCTGTGACAGTGCCACGTTGAAAGTCACTGATTTGGAGAAGAAAGTGCAATATGTGCCATGTAAGAAAGCTAACATTTTAAGTTCCTTCCTCAGAACATGAGAACAAATGAAAGCTGGTGGTTCCTTTTTAACGTTGAGTCTTCAATATTCCCCGGTAAGAAGTTTTAGGTTGTAGTTATTATAGGAATTATAGCACCATTTCTCTCTCTACGATTTGTATTTCATATACCTCTGACTATTGAATGTTCTTTTAGGCACTTTAGTGTTGCCAGTATAACAGTATAGCTTCCGAACCAGGAACACATCGACAACAGCCACCCTCGAAGCAGTGTTTCCCATCGCTCCACAAAAGCCGCGTCCCTTACAGAGCAAGGGGAACAACTACTCCAAGTCTGAGCGAGTGATGTTTGAAACGATATTAGCGCGCACCCCGCTAACTAGCTAGCCATTTCACATCGGTTACTCCAGCCTAATCTCGGGAGTTGATAGGCTTGAAGTCATAAACAGCGCAATGCTTGAAGCATTTTCACGCTTCGTAGCCAGATTATCTATAAGTAACACCATTGAGTTACACAATACATGTTTAAATACTTTAGGATGATTTTTAAATGAAGTGTGAAAATGCTAATATAGGTACCATTAACTTGCATTGGATTTGTGCCACAAATGTTAAAGTTGGCATTTGAAACAGTGACTGCTGTCGAACCTAGTCAATAGCCTGCTTACATGGTAAGGAAACCAATATATAATTTTGTCATTTGGGTGAACTCTCCCTTTTAACTTTGAGCTGGTGGGGTATCTTTAAAAAAATGTAATCTCCTAATAGCAAAAACGGCACCATCTAGTGGTCAGAATCTGGTAATATCAGGATGTAGGATAGAACATGAACTTCAATGACTAATTCCTCTGAACAGGGGAAAAAAATGTTTACTGGGAATAGGTGACGTAGGATGAAGAAGCAATACGCCGAGCCACAGCTCCATACTACTTGTCAGACCCTGACAACTGATACTAAATACTCGTTGTCGGGAATGCTAATAACTGTTTCTAACAACAAACGATTTCAGAAAAATCTTTACTGGTGGGTGTCAATCCTTTTTCTTGTTCAGTTTGAGGTGGAACAACCCTGCTCTGTCACTGTGGCTAGGAATGGGAAGGTGTAAAACAGTGCCACCAAACCCCACAAGAAGTTTGGGTCAACATTGCAAAAGGCAGTTGAGAAATCTGTTTCCAAGTTGGTGTTATTTCCCCATCTTCAGACTTTCTCTTTAGGTTTCATTAGTTGTCATTAACAATCTCAGTTATTGTAAGTGCTGCTAAAATATTTTTTATCCAGACACCGCTCCTACGTTGTCAAGCTATGAGTAGAAGTTTCGAGTCAGACAAACCGAGAGGAGACGGGACGGGGAAAGAGAGAGAGACTGAGGAGGCACGCTTTCCCACATCTCTTTTTCTTTTCTCTTGTCAGGATTTGAGTGACGGCTCAACATTTCTCCAGGGAGACGGTTTCCCACATATGTTGGTTTGAATGGCTTCTGTAGCAAAGACCTACAGTATACAGTAGTTACATTCATACAGATTCCCCGATACCTGTAAGGTACTGAGGCAAAGGTAAACAAGGGTGTAGCACATTTGGGTCTTCATTCTTGCACTGTGTGCGTCTGCGTGAGACCAGGATATTCACCCCCAACCTTAACCTTAAAACTAAAGTAAACTTACAGCCTATTGCTGTAAACAAACCTATGACAGTAAGACCGGATTTGAACCAGCATCTTTGTATTTCCTCTACTACCCATGCAGGCCTTTTTGCACAGAATCCGACAAACTGCAGAGGAGCAACAGTGTCTGTCACCTGAGCATGTCAAGGTAAATATACCTTTGCCTTTTTTAAAAACCGTTAGGATTATCCTGTAGATGTTTGGGCCATAATCGCCTTGTAATCTCTTCTGCACAGAGAAAAGTGTATTGTGGCACTGTAACGCTTTGATAATAGTAAACATTGACATGCTTTATAAGATACTGACCTTGGGTGAGTGTGTGTGTCACAATTTTGAATACAAAGTGAAGCGTTGAAATGACTGAAGTACTGGGAGTGTATGTGTCTGCTACCACAGACCCTGTTTTCCAACATCGAGTCCATCCTGGACGTTCACAAAGAGGTTCTGTCTGCAGTGGAGGCCAGTCTGCAGCCGGAGCCGCAGCCTGGGCACGGCCTTGGACACGTCTTCCTCCAGTTTGTGAGTGACACACACTTCCATTCACACACACACACACACGTGTATACACACACAGAGACCGGCATGATCATAAACACAGTCTCTCTCTCTCACACACACACACACACACACACACACACAGAGACCGGCATGATCATAAACACAGTCTCTCTCTCACACACACACACACACACACACACACACACACACACACACAGAGACCGGCATGATCATAAACACAGTCTCTCTCTCACACACACACACACACACACACACACACACACAGAGACCGGCATGATCATAAACACAGTCTCTCTCTCTCACACACACACACACACACACACACACAGAGACCGGCATGATCATAAACACAGTCTCTCTCACACACACACACACACACACACACACACACACACACACACACACACACAGAGAGACCGGCATGATCATAAACACAGTCTCTCTCTCACACACACACACACACACACACACACACAGAGACCGGCATGATCATAAACACAGTCTCTCTCTCACACACACACACACACACACACACACACACACACACACACACACACACACACACACACAGAGACCGGCATGATCATAAACACAGTCTCTCTCTCTCACACACACACACACACAGTCAGCTCTACTTGTTGAGGATTAACCTTCAAGATGGCTGAGAATGTAAAAGCCCTCCAACTCTCTCTTTCACATAATATACACAATCCACTCCCTCTCCCCCAGCCCCTCAAAAAGCCTGTATCCTGTTAACCAGAAAGACCCCTCTATCTGGGGTGGCAGGTAGCCTAGTGGTTAGATCGTTGGACTAGTAACTGAAAGGTTGCAAGATCGAATCCCTGAGCTGACAAGGTAAAAATCTGTCGCTCTGCCCTTGAACAAGGCAGTTAACCCACTGTTCCTAGGCCATCATTGAAAAGAATAATTTGTTCTTATCTGACTTGCCTAATTAAATCAGATACAATATCTGTTGCCTGCCAGCCCTATGCAAGGCCCCTGTCACTGGCATCAAATCAAAATGTATTTGTCACATTCGCCGAACAGTTGAATGCAACCTTACGGTGAGATGCTTACTTTACATCCCCTCAGCAGATTTATTTCCTCCTCCCACCTTCTCTTCCTCCCTCCTCCTTATCCCACCCTTTTTTAACTAATTTGGCCCTTGGGGACAACCAATAAGTGCCTTTGTTGGGGGAAGAGAGAGTGTCAGTCATCAATGGGACAAGTAACGGACACAGACACACTGAGGGGACTTTGTAGAATAAGAGACATTGAATGGAATATTCATTCAGTTGACGGAAAGTATGCTGTAAATGGTGTTTGTTCAAAGGGAAAGCTCCTGTAGTCAAAACAGAAATCGGTCAGTATTATCATTGTTTGTTGTATCAATTGAACGGATTTCGAAATGCCTTAAACTTCTCAATTAACATCTTTCAACTTCAGAATTTCAATGATTGAGAGACTCACCTGTCATTTTTTTACCCAACTAAAATATTCTATAATAAGGTTTTTCAATAAGTTATAGTAAATTGGGCTGTGTGGTAGTACCTGAGAAAGTGAGAGGCATCCCAAGTATTCCACATATGGGGCTTTGGTTTACAAAACGGATGGCACTGTGATAGACTACATCCAGTTTGCTGAGTAGAGTGTTGGATGCTATTTTATAGATGACATCGCCGAAATCAAGGATCGGTAGGATGGTCAGTTTTACGAGGGTATGTTTAGCAGCATGAGTGAAGGATGCTTTGTTGCGAAATAGGAAGCCGATTCTAGATTTAATTTTGGATTGGAGATGCTTAATGTGAGTCTGGAAGGAGAGTTTACAGTCTAGCCAGACACCTAGGTATTTGTAGTTATCCACGCATGTATTCTAAGTCAGAGCCGTCCAGAGTAGTGATGCTGGATGGGCGGGCAGGTGCAGGCAATGATCGGTTGAATAGCATGCATTTAGTTTTATTTGAGTTTAAGAGCAGTTGGAGGCCACAGAAGGAGAGTTGTATGGCATTGAAGCTCGTCTGGAGTTTAGTAAACACTGTCCAAAGAAGGGCCGGAAGTATACAGAATGGTGTCGTCTGCGTAGAGGTGGATTAGAGAATCCTCAGCAGCAGGAGCGACATCATTGATGTATACAGAGAAGAGAGTTGGCCCGACAATTGAACCCTGTGGCACCCCCATAGAGATTGCCAGAGGTCCGGACAACAGGCCCTCCGATTTGACACACTGAGCTCTATCAGAGAAGTAGTTGGTGAACAAGGCGAGGCAATCATTTGAGAAACCAAGGCTGTTGAGTCTGCCAATAAGAATGTGGTGATTGACAGAGTCGAAAGCCTTGGCCAGGTCGATGAGTACAGCTGCACAGTAATGTCTCTTATCGATGGCGGTTATGATATCGTTAAGGACCTTGAGCGTGGCTGAGGTGCACCCATGACCAGCTCGGAAACCAGATTGCATAGCGGAGAAGGTACGATGTGATTCAAAACGGTCAGTAATCTGTTTGTTAACTTGGCTTTCGAAGACCTTAGATATGTAGGATAGATATAGGTCTGTAGCAGGTTCATTGATAAATTGTGTGAGTTTGAGGGCATCAAGCTTAGATTGTAGGATGGCCGGGGTGTTAAGCATGTCCCAGTTTAGGTCACCTAGCAGCACGAGCTCAGAAGATAAATGGGAGCAATCAAATCACATATGGTGTCGAGGGCATAGCTGGGGGCAGAGGGTGGTCTATAGCAAGCGGCAACAGTGAGAGACTTGTTTCTGGAAAGGTACATTTTTAGAAGGTGAAGCTCAAATTGTTTGGGTACAGACCTGGATAGTAAGACAACCTGCAAAGTTCTATCTTTGCAGTAAATTGCAACACCGCCCCCTTTGGCAGTTCTATCTTGTCAGAAAATGTTATAGTTAGGAATGGAAATGTCAAGGTTTTTGGTGGTCTTCCTAAGCCAGGATTCAGACACGGCTAGGACATCCGGATTGGTGGAGTGTGCTAGGGCAGTGAATAAAACAAACTTAGGGAGGAGGCTTCTAATGTTAACATGCACAAAACCAAGGCTTTTACGGTTGCAGAAGTCAACAAATGAGAGAGCCTGGGGGATGGGAGTGGAGGTAGACACTGCAGGGCCTGGATTAACCTCTACATCACCAGAGGAACAGAGGAGGAGTATGATAAGGGTACGGCTAAAGGCTAACAGAAATGGACGCCTAGTACATTCAGAACAGAGAGTAAAAGGAGCAGATTTCTGGGCACGGTAGAATATATTCAAGGCATACTGTACAGACAAAGGTATAGTAGGATGTGAATACAGTGGGGGTAAACCTGTGCATATAGTGATAATGAAAGAGATATTGTCTCTAGAAATAGCTTTTAAACCAGGTGATGTCACTGCGTGTGTGGGAGGTGGAACTAAATTGTTAGCCGAGGCGTGTTGAGCAGTGCTAGAGGCTCTACAGTGAAATAAAACAATAGTTACAAACCAGTACAGCAATCGACACGGCATGGTGACGTTAGGGAAAGGCATGCGTAGCCGGGTGATCATACAAGTCCAGTGCGTGGCTTCAGGCAGCTAGCGGCACGGGGCTAGCAGGCTAACAGAAAGGCCTTAGAGGGATGACGCAACGGAGGAAAGTCTTTTGTGGCCCCCTCGTGCAGTTACATGAGCGGACGGATCAGCAGGGCTCCGTGTGGTAAACCTGGCCAATTGGCAAAATATGTATAAGGGCCGAAGAAATATGTCCGAAGGGCCTCTTAAGCCAGCAGTCCAATGTGCTTTAGATAGCTAGCAGGCCGCAGATTAGCGGCTGTGCGTTCAGGGGTCGTTAGCTACTATAATTCCAGGTGAAAAAAAATTAATACCATAATAAAAATGTCATTAAAAAAAATAGATTCAGAGCTTTCGGTAGGAATCTGGAGATATCGAGAAGAATAAGTCCGACTAACTCTGGTTTGAGTCGCGCTGTACAGACTGGCGAGAGTTGTCCGGGATAAAGGTAGCTGATGACTGCTAGCAAAGGATAGCTGACTGCTAGCTAGTGGCTTCGGAATGTATTCGATGGGCCTCGTAAGCCAACAGTCCGTTGTGCTCTAGACAGCTAGCATTCAGGGGACGTTAGCTGCGAAGGTCGGAAGGTGAGAAGGTTCAGAGTTTGCGATAGGAATCCGGGGATATGGAGAGAAAAAAATAAGCAAAGAGGCACTGAGTTTGAAGGTAGGCCTTGAAATACATCCACAGGTATACCTCCAATTGACTGAAATGTTGTCAATTAGCCCATCAGAAGTTTCTAAAGTCATGACATAATTTTCTGGAATTTTCCAAGCTGTTTAAAGGCACAGTCAACTTAGTGTATGTAAACTTCTGACCCCCTGGAATTGTGATACAGTGAATTAGAATTGAAATAATCTGTCTGTAAACAATTGTTGGAAAAATTACCTATCAAATCAAAATGTATTTTTTACATACACATGGTTAGCAGATGTTAATGCGAGTATAGCAAAATGCTTGTGCTTCTTGTTCCGACCATGCAGTAATCACAACAACTACCTTATGCACACAAGTGTAAAGGAATGAATAAGAATATGTACATAAAAATATATGAATGAGCGATGGCCGAACGGCATAGGCAAGATGCAGTAGATGGTATAGAGTTCAGTATATACATATGAGATGAGTAATGTAGGGTATGTAAACATTATATAAAGTGGCATTGTTTAAAGTGGCTAGTGATACGTTTATTACATACATTTTTTTATTATTAAAGTGGCTAGAAATGAGTCAGTATGTTGACAGCAGCCACTCAATGTTTAGTTATGGCTGTTTAACAGTCTGATGGCCTTGAGATAGAAGCTGATTTTCAGTCTCTCGGTCCCTGCTTTGATGCATCTGTACGGACCTCTCCTTCTGGATGATAGTGGGGTGAACAGGCAGTGGCTCGGGGGATTCTTGTCCTGATGATAATTTTGGCCTTCCTGTGACATCATGGGGTGTAGGGGTGCTGGAGGGCAGGTAGTTTGCCCCCGGTGATACGTTGTGCAGACCTCACTACCCTCTGGAGAGCCTTACGGTTGTGGGCGGAGCAGTTGTCGTACCAGGCGGTGATACAGCCCGACAGGATGTTCTTGATTGTGTATCTGTAGAAGTTTGTGTGTTTTTGGTGACAAGACGAATTTCTACAGCCTCCTGAGGTTGAAGAGGTGCTGTTGCCGCCTTCGTCACCACGCTGTCTGTGTGGGTGGACCATTTCATTGATGTGTACGCCGAGGAACTTAAAACTTTCCACCTTCTCCACTACTGTCCCGTCGATGTGGATAGGTGGGTGCTCCCTCTGTTGTTTCCTGAAGTCCACGATCATCTCCTTTTTGTTTTGTTGACGTGTGAGATTATTTACTGACACCACACTCCGAGGGCCCTCACCCCCTCCCTGTAGGCCGTCTCGTTGTTGTTGGTAATCAAGCCTACCAATCTAGTGTCGTCTGCAAACTTGATGATTGAGTTGGAGGCGTGCATGGCCACGCAGTCATGGGTGAACAGAGAGTACAGGAGAGGGCTGAGAACGCACCCTTGTGGGGCCCCAGTGTTGAGGATCAGCTGGGTGGAAATGTTGTTTCCTTCCCTCACCTCCTGGGGGCGGTCCGTCAGGAAGTTCAGGACCCAGTTGCACAGGGCGGGGTCGAGACCCAGGGTCTGGAGCTTAATTACGACGTTGGAGGGGACTACGGTGTTAAATGCTGAGCTGTAGTCGATGAACAGCATTCTTACATAGGTGTTCCTCTTGTCCAGATGGGTTAGGGCAGTGTGATAGCGTCTGTGGACCTATTGGGGCGGTTAGCAAATTGGAGGGGGTCTAGGGTGTCAGGTAGGTTGGAGGTGATATGGTCCTTGACAAGTCTCACAAAGCACTTCATGATGATGGAAGTGAGTGCTACGGGGCAATTGTCATTTAGCTCAGTTACCTTCGCTTTCTTGGGAACAGTAACAATGGTGGTCCTCTTGAAGCAGGTGGGAACAGCAGACCGGGATAAGGATTGATTGAATATGTCCGTAAACACACCAGCCAGGTGGTCTGCACATGCACTGAGGACGCGGCTGGGGATGCAGTCTGGGCTGTCAATCTTGCGAGGGATAACAAGTTTAAGTGTTTTACTCACGTTAGCTGCAGTGAAGGAGAGCCCACAGGTTTTGGTAGAGGGCCGTGTTAGTGGCACTGTATTGTCCTCAAAGCGAGCAAAGAAGTTGTTTAGTTTGTCTGGGAGCAAGACATCGTGGTCCGTGACGGGGCTGGTTTTAATTTTGTAGTCCGTGATTGAATTTAGACCCTGCCACATACCTTTCATGTCTGAGCCTTTGAATTGCGACTCTACTTTGTCTCTATATTGACGCTTAGCTTGTTTGATTGCCTTGCGGAGGGAATAGCTACACTGTTTGTATTCGGTCATGTTTCCAGTCACCTTGCTGTGTGTGTGTGTGTGTGTGTGGGGCAGCAGAGCCCTGGTCCCAAAAAAATTCCTCCCGCTGCATTGCCGTGTGGACCTGACACAGTCATGAGATTTGGAGGATCGAAGGCTAGATTAGACTATAGCAGCCTAGCTTCTTGAGTTAGTATATCAAGTCAATGTATCCAAAAAGCTGTGAGAGTTGGAATTTAGAAAAGAGAGCGGGGGTGAGAGAGAGCGACAGGGAAACAGAGGGAGATACTGAGACCAATGGAGCACCTTGTCAAGATGGTTACCTTTTACAATACTTTGTCCCATTAGAATTTTCACAATTACATCATGTTTTTAACATTGGATGCCTGATGTGCAGCATTCTTACCTCATGCTCAATATTCTAATGGCGAACGAAAACAAATCTTTTTAAAAGCACACATCCGGCTTTTGAGAGAGTGAGCGTAATTTTTGTTGGTTGTGAATTTATGCTAACCTTGCACACTCGGGCTAGGATTTAATTTCCTGCTCTGTTTCGGGTGACAGCAGCAGCATTTCGGGAACCAACCGTAGAGTGCAGTGCCCAGCACTGAATCTGGTTTCACTTCCTAAATGCTAGGGTACAACACATGGGTCTATCTGGAGTTTGGGGCTGTAGCCTAAATTGAATGCTGAGAGAGTGATTGCCTATGCCTATACATTGTTTCTAATGGTAGATGAATAATGCATCTATGTTTATCACAGCTATCATATTACTAAGTGTTCACGAGGAAAGCCTTCAGTGGCCAAACCTATTTGACCGTACAGTATATCCACTAGCTAGATCAGATCGGGCACTGAATGACTTGTTGTTTCTTCCTCCAACTTTCAGAAGGGGCGGTTCTCTGTGTATGGGGAGTACTGCAGTAACAACGAGAAGGCCCTGCGGCTGCTGATGGAGCTCAACAAGATCCCCGAAATCAGGACCTTCCTCCTGGTGAGGATCCCACCGCTCACGCAATTTGTCTCCTTTTCACGCATCTCCTTTTTGTCTCTTTCTCTGTCTATTATCACTATCTCTCTCATCATGTCAACTCTTCTTCCGCTTATGAACAATGAACACAGGAACTGCCTTTGACTGTGCTTCCAATGGTGATGTCATGCTCGGTGCCAGCTGCAGTGCATTGGCACAGCTGGATGGAAGATCTGAGCCTTGTTAACCCCGATGTGCTTCCTCCGTCTGGTTATTGACTGACCTGAACTTGCTCTAGTTGTGTTCTGTACATTTTCTCCCAGGCTGCTAGTGTAAAATTACATGGGGTACTTCTACTCAAGTCACATTTTTGTCTGACTAGCTAATGTTAGCTAGCGAACGCTAGACTATCTTACCTGTATACATCATCATGCATGATGGACGCATCTCCCTGTCAGGAATGCCATACCACGGTTGCCCTTAGTTTGAAGATGTCATCTGGAGAGAGGTGTTTTCTCCATCTCTTTAACTATCATACTCTAATTCCATTGATTTCAAAACTTGATCCTTCAGAAAGTGGAGAACACTTATGCAGCTCCACGACACAATACATTTTTTTTAATGCTGCGTTCGACAGCATTACCAAAACAGACTGAAGAGCTCAAATAGACCAAATTCTTCTATATGGCAGACCAATCCAAACTCATCTCTCGGCATGTCCAGCCCACTCATTATCTCAGCCAATCATGGCTAGTGGGAAGGTTAACAATTGTATTTGTATTTACAGATGGCATACACGTTTGATATTAAGGCACATGAAAGTTCACATGTTCAAGAAGGCATTTCCACCAAAAAACACATTTTGATATAACTATTTTTTTTTACATTCAAAGGGCTCTCCTGTGAATTCGTGACTTGAGACATACGCCTAGTTTCCTGAATCGGGTCACAACCCATTCCTTTTTCAACTGGTACCGGGGTTTCTTCAGATGTGTCTTGTGAGGCCTGTTGACATTCTAGAGTCCCACCTTTGCGCAGATGGGTCATATTACTGTGTATCCCAGACAGAAGTTGGCAGATCGGCTATACCGACCTCAGACGAGTCTCCTGACAGTTATGGAGGTCGTTGAGCAAAATGGACAACACCATCGTGTTTGTGAGAGTCTCATAGATGGGTCATAATAGTCATTTGTAGGCCAAACTGTTCGGATGCTACAGCCGATTTTGTGAGAAGACCGAGATGTCTCATGGTCTGACAAACACCGCTGTAGCTCTGTCATGGTTCACCGCAGATGCGAAAGTGCGACATAGGCGGATGCAGTGGATTGTGATTAAAAGGAAATGCGTGCCCTATACCGACCAATGATGGGCTTTCTGTTTTCTCCACTGTAGTATTCTGTTTTCTCCACTGTAGTATTCTGGTGTATCTACTTTGGTCTGGTGAATGCTGCCCTTGCTTACCCTTGGGGACTTAGAGCACAGAGAAGAGTAAACCCTCCAGCTTTATCTCCTTTCTCTCTCTCATGCAGCTGAATAATTCTCCTCAGAAGGGTTTCACCACCAAACTGATTTCTCGGTTTAATCTTTGAAGCATGACTTTTGTTCCAGTATGCCACCCGTCCCCCATGGAGGTCATTAATGCGGCTGAGACTTTCTATGGTGTTTTGGATTTTGCTTCTTGCCCATTTTACATAATCATTTTAGTGGAGTAACCAAGTTAGTTTGAGAAGAATAGTAAAGAATCACAAAAAGGAAATGTGTAATTTTACATGACCGTAGATGTGCCACATTAATAAATTAGTTTTTGTTCAAATCTTTCTGTGTTCCAGCACTGTATGCTGTTGGGAGGGAAGAAGAGCACAGACATTCCCCTGGAGGGGCACCTGCTATCACCCATTCAGAGAATCTGCAAGTATCCCCTCTTACTGAAGGTAAGGTCCTGCTGACCCCAAGGAGAATGTAACTCAGTCCTGCCTCCAAGTCAGAGGGGCAGTGTACTTTCTGACCAATTCATATTTCCTATTAGATGTCAAGATATATATTAAAAAAAGTCATTCTTTGATTACTTGATTTGAATCTGAAATCAAACAACCCAAACGGTTTATTTTTGTAGTTTTTACTGTCTAAAGTAAATATTAAATTACAAGAAAGCCAGTTCCACTGCAGTTTTTACATTTGTCCTGGTAAATGTGCACATCATTACCATATACAGTGGTCATGACCAATAGAGAACAGTTTTTAGTTTTGTCTATGTCAGGATCTGGTCATTTGTGATGAAGCCTATAAGCTACATCAATAATAAGGTATTATATAAAAAGCTCTGTCCACGGACCTATAGGATATGACACATCCTTTTGAAACTCTGATGCGCAACCGTGCGTAAAGACCAGAGCCTGGTTTCCTAAAATCATCTTGGTTCATCGTTAGAACCTATGGTTCTAATGCTGAACTTCGCCTTAAGATGGTTTTGGCAAGCTTGGCCCTGTGCCTCATTTCCCAAAGTCTTTGTATAGCGTTAAAATCATTGTTTGTGATCCAGACCACTTATAAAGCAGCCAGAGTGCACTGTTAGGCATATTGTCTGCCTTACCACACTAATAAATTGTTTAAGAATTATATATTGAGTTTTGTGTGAACGGGCAGGATCATATGATGATAAATGTTTAATTTGGGTAATGTATAGGATCTAATGTAATATTTGAAATGCAGTAGCAGTCAAGACACCTACTCATTCAAGGGTGTATAAATTTCTACATTGTAGAATAATAGTGATGACGACAAAATGATGAAATAACACATATGGAATCATCTAGTAACCGAAAGTGTTAAACAAATATATTTTATATTTCAAATTAGCCACCATTTGCCTTGATTGACAGTTTTGCACACTCTTGGCATTCTCTCCACCAGCTTCACCTGGAATGCTTTTCCAGCTGGAGTTCACATAAAATGCGGAGCACTTGTTGGCTGCTTTTCCTTCACTCTGCAGTTCAAATCATCCCACACCATCTCAATTGGGTTGAGGTCGAGTGATTGTGGTGACCAGGTCATCTTATGCAGCACCCGTCACTCTTTATTGGTCAAAAAGCCCTTACACAGCCTGGAGGTGTGTTGGGCCATTGTGCTGTTGGAAAAACAAATGATAGTCCACTAAGCGCAAACCAGATGGGTTGATGTATCGCTGCAGAATGCTGTGGTATCCATGCTGGTTAAATATGCCTTGAATCCTAAATAAATCACTGACAGTGTCACCAGCAAATCACCACCACACCACCTCCTCCATGCTTCACAATGGGAACCACACATGCAGAGATCATCTTCACCTACTCTGCGTCTCACAAAGACACAGCGGTTGGAACTAAAAATCTCAAATTTGGACTCATCAGACCAAAGGACAGATTTCCACCGGTCTAATGTCCTGTCCATTGCTCATGTTTCTTGGCCCAAGGAAGTCTCTTCTTCTTCTTATTGGTGTCCTTCTTATTGGTGTCCAGTTTTTGCGACTGCGCTTGAAGAAACTTTCAAAGTTCTTGACTTTTTCCAGATTGACTAACCTTCATGTCTTAAGGTAATGATGGAGTGTCGTTTTTAGTATGTGTGTCTAAACTTTTAACTGGTACTGTATGTATTTGTAACATTTTGTCAAGATTCGGTTTATCCCAAGCTGAATCTTATCTGGTACAAATTGGAAACACCTGGAACACTATAAACGCCAAGCCATTGTCAGACATCAGCAGAACAACTAAAAAGCATGTGGCTGCTATTCAGAAGATTGTTGCTCTCCATCATAACCGACGGCTGCGTTGGTGTATATAAAACAACCTGAGCCTGTTTCAGACTCACAATGATAGGGCAATAATACAGTAGAGGAGATACTCAAGACTGCTCTAACTTGTGTCCCTCTCAATCAGCCAACCAACCCGCTGCAACTTTGCGCTGAGTGCTTTTACTCAGCTGGGAGTTTTCTCGATTTCAGCACCAGGGAACTGGACTGCTCCCCCCAATGGAATCATGTGAAAATCTGAACATGCCCCCCTAAATCAGAGTCCAGCCTCAAGTGGGCCAGATGCACAGTTGTCAATAGGCCTATGGAAGCACCGCCACACCGGTGGTCATGAAGACAGTCAAATTTCATATGACCATTTTCAGCACAATAATTAGGTTTCTCCAAGCTCTGATGATGCTGCTGGTCATTAGTAGCCTACCAAACTTGTTAACTGACTGGTACTCAGCACTCTATTGTCCCTCTAATCACTCTGACATCAATGCAAATGTAATCTAAAATCTGATCAAACACTTCATGAGAGCCCATGAGCTCATTTTGCACAACATTTCTATAGGCTATGCAATTGTGTAAGAAAACAGCGTGATGGCCTCTATTAAAGAGACGAGGATCGAATCAGCTTTCTATAGGCTAGGCTTACTATATTTATTTCTCAACTTTCCTAATATTGAGCACATTGCTTCTCTTTACAACAAGAGTATAAAATAAATACAGCTATTCTGTTTCGAGACAGGTGCATGATATTGGTCCATTCTAAATCAAAGTTTACACATATCTAGAATCCACCACCTGGATTCGGTCTTATGTAGCAAGATTGGAAATGTTTTTTTTTACATTAGTAAAAAGTAGTGAATCAGAGCTACAAAATGGTATATTATACACTGCATTTTTGAGGAACAATGGGAAAGTAATTCTGCTTTGAATGTTGGTTAAACTTGAAAACTCACTTTTGAGAAAAAGGCCTTTTGAATCTTATGGTATCTACTGGAGAGCTCTCCTTTGTCAACACCCATTCAGCATTGTTCACCCTCTTAAGCCAGTCCCACCCATCTCTTTAAGGATTCACATGTGAGGTCATGTGCTAAACAGTGAGTAGTGTAGTAAAGATTAAGACTAAAAGTGGAAGTAGCCTACAATAAGGAAAAATTATAGCTAAACTGTGTCCAGATAAATAAAAAAAAATCTAAATATTAGATGATGCTGTCGTGTCTTAGGCATCATTAAAGGTGAAGACTTATTTTATCAAATCAGTTCTCTGTAATTATTATTACGTGATTAAACTAATCATGTACATTTAATTAACTAAGAAGTCGGGGCGCCACGGAAAATCTTCAGATTACAAAGTTTGAATTTTCCGAATAGAACTCTTCAGATATTTAATATCTGATTAATTAGTCTTCTATTAATTAATTATTCTTTACCTCACATCAGTCTCATTCCAAACATTTGTAAATCGTTGGTTATCTGCACGAACCCAGCCTAAACTATGAATCATCCATACACCAATCATTTATTTACTAGCTAAATAATCACAGAAATGCATTAACCTCTTGAGTGTGCTACATGACATTTATCATGAAGTCACCCAGGTGTCCCACACAAGTAGCTCAAATGTACCCAAGTGGCCAAATTGGTGAAGTTATACATTTTGAATGGAATAACTATATACAAAATACCAAAATGGTATTGTAACACCCCCCCAAAATGGAGAAAAAAAACATGAAGAAAAAAAGATTAACATTTACAAAATAACACTTTCAATATTTGGAAAAACCTCAGTCCTCTACACAATATTGTGCTGCTGATGCCAGGTGCCATAGCAGTCTCTTTCTGCTGTAAAGCAGAGGGTCACCAAGCATGTGGTGCAGGTGATGGGGGACTTAATTTTGCAAAGAACACAACGACGCCTCCATGCTGTGCCCTTTTGGCAATTCGGAGTCAGTGTCACTGTGAAAGAAAATGTTCAGTTAGAATAGTTTCACATATGAGCCCTGTATCAACAGGTATAATAAACAGATATATAAAGAGTACAGGGAACATAAGGTTGAATATATTATTATAGACCTGCTAGATCTACTGTCGTATTTATATTATGACAGACCAGCTAGATCTACTGTCTATTTTATATTATGACATTTCAGCTAGATCTACTGTCTCCATTTCACTTTGGCCATTGTTGTGGGCCTGCCCGCCTCCTCCCCCCTCAACAGCCTCAAATAGGCTATTTCATGTGAGGCTGGGTTGGGGCGGCAGACACACGGATCTCACATTTCATTACATTACATTTTTATATATTGCTACTCACATTTTAAAAAATCACAAATAATATTTTATATTATTAATTTCAAACAATGGCATTGGCATGAGAAGAACTTACCAGTCCAAAACGATGTCCTCTCCTTTCAAAATATATTCCTCCATTTGGGAATCGCTGAATTAAACGACCTCCAACAATCTGTCTCACTTTCCCGATCAATTTCTTCTAAAATTGTGTGTATATCTAGACCTAGATTTAGCTTTCCCTGACTTAGTCGCCATACTGATTGATATTTATAAACAGCTGAAAATGCGCTTTACCAAAACAACGCTGTGCGTAACATGCGTGGCTCCTTCCAGTATGAAACTTCAACGGCGAATGACCCTCTTTACGCCAGAGTTTACTACATGGGTTGGTCTTCCAACACATAAACATAACATATTGCCGTTTACCTCAGCTCATTGGCTATCTACCCAGCTAGATTTCAAGACGATCAGTGGTCATTGGGTTAAAATACAGTCAATCAATGAAACAGTGGTCATATCATTGGTGCACAATGATGTCATTACTTGTTGTCTTCAAATCGGTTTCTTTCAGTCAATACGTCCCGTGAAATGACCCATCACGTTTGGTTGTGTTACAAACAAACCAGTTGATTGCAATGAAACCAAACATGACTGGAAAAGTCACGTTTTGTGTGTGTATTTACATCAAATATGTCATCGAAATGGAATGAGACGGAATTCACGACACAAGCGGTTCACAAAATGTTAGGCTATAAAAATGGATTTTATCAAACAAAAGACCATTCATTGTGTAACAATGAGCATTGGGATTGTAAACAGAGGAAGATCGTCAAAGGTAAACAATTTATTTTATTGCAGTTTGTCATTTTGTTCCGCCTGTGCTGATTGAAATGGTTGTTTTTTATGGGGCCCTATCCTCAGATAATCGCATCGTACTCTTTAGCAGTAAATCCTTTCTTAAATCTGACAACGCAGTTGGATTGGCAAGATTCTAGGCTTTCGAAACTTGTGAGACACTTGTATTTTCATGAATGTTTAATATGACTATTTATGTAGCGATCACCGTATGTTGTCGAATGTTATCCCGCTAACGGGTTCGGTGCGCAGAGGTTAAGTAAATGTAAAGATACCCTAATAGAAAATGACTGAAGGAAAATACTACTAGAGTAAAAGTCTAATAAAAGTATTTTGTTTTAAATATACTTAAGTACAATTATTTTTGATACTTAATGTATTCCTTTTTTCTTTTGATACTGATCTCAAATTTCTTATATTAAACCAGGCGGCTCAATTTTTAATTTATTTTTATTGACGGATAGCCAGGGGCACACTCCAACACGCAGACATAATTTACAAACAAAGCATTTGTGTTTAATGAGTCTTCCAGATCAGATGCAGTAGGGATGACCAGGGATGTTCTCTTGATAAGTGTGTGAATTGGACAATTTTCCTGTCAAAATGTAACAAGTATCTTTGGGTGTCAGGGAAAATGAGTGAAAAGTACATTATTTTCTTTTGAAATGTAGTGAAGTAAAGTTGCCAAAAGTATAAATAGTAATGTACAGATACCCCCCAACAAATACGTAAGTAGTACTTTAAAGTATTTTTACTGTAGTACTTTACACCATTGCCCAAATGCCTTCACAGCAGTACATTAGCTTACTCTATATACTGTTACACACGCATTTATCACATAGTATTCCATACATAAGTTCATGCAACCGGAGTTGAAACCTGAGTGAGGTGCACATGTACAGTACATAAACAGTAACCAGCCAAATGGTTACTTGCGGAGTAGCAATATGTACATGAACAATATCAATAACGATATCAGCGATAGACAAGGTAGTTATATGCATACAATCAGGGGTAAAGTGGCTGAGCAGTAGTATAAAAAATTGTAGCAGCAACGTATGCATGTGTGTTAGGAGAGTCATTTGAATAGAGGCCCTGCAGATAGTGCTGATGACTGGATCGCCCGAACCACACATGAACAGGGGAATCTATATTTGGAGATCCTGTTTCTGTCCTGCCTTTGACTTTGGTGCAGGGCATGTGACGTCTCTATAGCCTCTTTGTTACAAAACTCCCTGATCTTCTCAAAAAGGTAAGTTTGTCTAGCTGTGTCCAGTCCAGGTGGTGCTTGTACAGGCACACCATCTTTGGGAGGAAGGATGTCAGCTTTGTGCAAACTTGTTCTTGTTTTGGCCACTGCAGTTATTACAATTCGGGTCCACACGTGTTTCCCCAACTCCCTAGTTGGTGAAGAAATGGTGCATATAGTTGATAACTGCACTGCTACCTTTGCTGGATGACGTGCCCTCATCAATCAAGTAGTTGACTTGTTGTGGTATTCCTTCACAGCAGACACCAAACAAGCCACACTTGCGAGGAGTTAAAAAGTAGATGGGACCTGGCTACATAGGGTCAGAAGGATTGTAGATGGACCTGGCTACATAGGGTCAGAAGGATAATAGATGGGACCTGGCTGCATAGGGTCAGAAGGATAATAGATGGGACCTGGCTGCATAGGGTCAGAAGGATAGTAGATGGGACCTGGCTGCATAGGGCCAGAAGGATAGTAGATGGGACCTGGCTACATAGGGCCAGAAGGATAGTAGATGGGACCTGTATACATAGGGCCAGAAGGATAGTAGATGGAGCCTGGCTGCATAGGGTCAGAAGGATAGTAGATGGACCTGGCTACATAGGGTCAGAAGGATAGTAGATGGACCTGGCTACATGGGTTCAGAAGGATAGTAGATGGGACCTGGGTCAGAATGATAGTAGATGGGACCTGGCTACATAGGGTCAGAAGGATAGTAGATGGGACCTGGGTCAGAAGGATAGTAGATGGACCTGGCTACATAGGGTCAGAAGGATAGTAGATGGGACCTGGCTGCATAGGGTCAGAAGGATAGTAGATGGACCTGGCTGCATAGGGTCAAGAGGATAGTAGATGGGACCTGGGTCAGAAGGATAGTAGATGGGACCTGGCTACATAGGGTCAGAAGGATAGTAGATGGGACCTGGCTACATAGGGTCAGAAGGATAGTAGATGGGACTTGGCTGCATAGGCTCAGAAATATAGTAGATGGGACCTGGCTACATAGGGTCAGAAGGATAGTAGATGGGACCTGGGTTAGAAGGATAGTAGATGGGACCTGGCTACATGGGGTCAGAAGGATAGTAGATGGGACCAGACTGCATAGGGTCAGAAGGATAGTAGACCTGTAAACAACAAAATAACATTGAGATAAATTACAATTAATTGTCTCACCCCTGTCAATCTGTATTCACACAGCTCAGTAAAAGGTATTTGCCTGCCTCCATTTATATATACACTACCGTTCAAAAGTTTGGGGTTACTTTTATAAATGTTTAAAAAAAATAAAGATAAGCACATTTTTTGTTGTCCATTAAAATAACATTAAATTGATCAGAAATATAGTATGACTATTGTAGCTGGAAACGGAAGATTGTTTTAAAAAAAGGAATATCTACATAGGTGTACAGAGGCCCATTATCAGCAACAATCACTCCTGTGTTCCATTGGCACGTTGTGTTAGCTAATCCAAGTTTATCATTTTAAAAGGCTAATTGATCATTAGGAAACTCCCGTCTGGATTACTGCAACTCGCTGTTGGCTGGGCTCCCTGCCTGTGCCATTAAACCCCTACAACTCATCCAGAACGCCGCAGCCCGTCTGGTGTTCAACCTTCCCAAGTTCTCTCACGTCACCCCGCTCCTCCGCTCTCTCCACTGGCTTCCAGTTGAAGCTCGCATCCGCTACAAGACCATGGTGCTTGCCTACGGAGCTGTGAGGGGAACGGCACCTCAGTACCTCCAGGCTCTGATCAGGCCCTACACCCAAACAAGGGCACTGCGTTCATCCACCTCTGGCCTGCTCGCCTCCCTACCACTGAGGAAGTACAGTTCCCGCGCAGCCCAGTCAAAACTGTTCGCTGCTCTGGCCCCCCAATGGTGGAACAAACTCCCTCACGATGCCAGGACAGCGGAGTCAATCACCACCTTCCGGAGACACCTGAAACCCCACCTCTTTCAGGAATACCTAGGATAGGATAAAGTAATCCTTCTCACCCCCCTTAAAAGATTTAGATGCACTATTGTAAAGTGGCTGTTCCACTGGATGTCTTAAGGTGAACGCACCAATTTGTAAGTCGCTCTGGTTAAGAGCGTCTGCTAAATGACTTAAATGTAAATGTAAATGAAACTCGCAATATGTTAGCACGGCTGAAAACTGTTGTTCTGATTTGAAAAACAATACAACTTGCCTTCTGTAGACTAGTTGAGTATCTGGAGCATCAGCATTTGTGGGTTTGATTACAGGCTCAAAATAGCCAGAAACAAAGACCTTTCTTCTGTAACTCGTCAGTCTATTCTTGTTCTGAGAAATGAAGGCTATTCCGTGAGAGAAATTGCCAAGAAACTGAAGATCTCATACAATGTGTACTACTCCCTTCACAGAACAGCACAAACGGGTTCTAACCAGAATAGAAAGAGATGTGGGAGGCCCTGGTGCACAACTGAGCAACAGGACAAGTATATTAGTCCTCAACTGGCAGCTTAATTTTTATTTAACCTTTATTTAACTAGGCAAGTCAGTTAAGAACAATTCCTATTTATAATGACAGCCTAAGAACAGTTCTGCCCCTGAACAGATTTTTGTCAGCTCCGGGATTCGATCTAGCGACCTTTCAGTCACTGGCCCAACACTCTAATCACTAGGCTACCTGCCACCCCATTAAATAGTACCCCGGAGTCGCCTCTTCACTGTTGACGTTGAGACTGGTGTTTTGCCGGTGCGATTTCATGAAGCTGCCAGTTGAGGACTATTTATGATCGCCATTTTCCACCCCACGTCCAACTTCTCTCTTTTCCAACTTCTACATTCAACTTCCACATAATGAGCATGGTGCTTAACAGCCCCGGTGCGCTGGATGACATCTGAAACAAATACTGTTTATGTACTGTAGTACTACTGAAGACATTTTGACTCTTTGCCATCATCCCCTTATGGTCTTTATTCCCTACTCTCTCTCCCCCCACTAGGAGCTGCTGAAGCGGACGCCCAAGAAGCACTCGGACTACCCTGCGGTGGAGGAGGCCCTGCAGGCCATGAAGGCAGTGTGCTCCAACATCAATGAGACCAAGAGACAGATGGAGAAATTGGAGGCCCTGGAGCAGCTACAGTCGCACATCGAGGGCTGGGAGGTGAGGGATACTATCCTATTTTAGGCCATGGTGCTAGGATGCACCCTAAAGATCACCATTGATGGAGGTAGAGCGGATGGGAGTGAGGGTAGAGAACAGTGCTCGAAGGTGAGAAAAGGGGGAAGAGAAGCGTTCCATAAGGATGAGGGGTGATCGAAGGGTGAGAGGGACATGGAAGGTGAAAAGAGAGAAAGGAGGAAGGAGTAATATAAAAATGAGAAGGATGAGAGCGAGAGAGGGGTGGGAGGTGAGGAGAAAGATTGAGAGGTCTGAGATAAAGATGGATGAGAGTCAGATGAAGATGGATGGAGAGAGAGAGAAAAGGGCAAGGTTCTCCTTTTATATAGAAATGGGACATGTGACCTGAAAGGGATGGAAAAGGGAAGCTCTGAGTTTGGAGTTTTGTCATTGGATTTTCCCCACTCTCTTTCTAGCTCGATCTCTCACACACGTATACTGTACACACAGACACACACGCACGCGCACACACCGTCCACCTCATTGACCCCATCCCCACTCTGTCCCGGCTGTTGCTATAAAGCTTTGGCCAGTTTTCGAGAGTCCACTGAGCACCATTTCATTTTCCGTGACGGTAAAATGCTCCTCCAGCCTCCCAAATCACCAGCGTGCACAGTACATGGATAGGGCTTGGGAGTGGAGTGGAGTGGGGTGCCCAGTGCTTTTCTTTCACACATCCCTCACCCTCCACAACAGAGCCCATGTCTCCTGACTCCCCTTGGCCCCCGAGAGGACAATCCACTCGCTCAAGAGCCAAGGGAAGGCCAACAGGCACCCTGCCTAATGTCACGATGTCATTGCGGTCCCTTCCACAGATCAATGTGTTGTGTTGATATAGAAATGTGATTGTGGTTTTTTTTCTCTCTAATTCAATTCTACCTACTGACGTGGGGGCAGTTGGACATCTGCGTTTGCGATTGGTTCTCTCATATCACTTTGCATTGACCCCTAGCAGTATTAGGATGAACGAGTAATGGGACATACACTCTTGCGTATCACAGTCTCATGAAAGGCACTGCCCTTCCTTGCTCCCTGTAAAGCACTCCATCTTTAGCCCATTAGTTCTACTTTCTCCACTCCCCCACGTTCCAGTTGAATTACCTCTCCACTCATAATGGGAATGTAGTAGTGCGGAATCAAGACCCAGCCGCATTACCGTTGTCCTGATAGACAGACAGCCCCCACTATCCCTACATCAACCACCTGGCTTTCTGCCCAGTTAAACATGGAATTGGATTGATCGGGGGAAACCTTATGTCTGCTAGGCTGGTTGGAATCTATCTGACCTGAAATGGCACCTATTTTTGTGCACTATTCCCTATTTCAAGGGGTACACAAGTAGTATTTGAGAAGGTCCTGTCGCACACATTTCCTAGGTGTCAAAGGTCCGGATGGATAATGTAATTTATCATCGTAGTAACAAACCCCCACCTCGCAACCCACTCGACCCGAAACTGTTCACACACCTCTTGTTGGTGGAGAGAACATTAAAAATGCACAAAGCTAATTTCCCACAATTCTGCACATTTTGCTTTGGGAAGAGATTGTTTTTCCTTTTTTAAGCTGATTTCCTGCAGTTCTACGCATTCTTCTATGTCTTATGTTTGTTTATATGATACCAGGAGTCGAAGCCCGACCAAATAAAAAATAAATAAATACATTTTGGAACCTGCAGTCCATATTGATCCCATTCCGGGTACCGTTCCGGTCTTCCAGTTGAGTATGGGGGCCCTATATAGTGCACTACTTTCGACCAGGGCCCTTAGGGTGCCATTTCAGACGCACCCCCATACGTGATTAACGTCACAGCTGAAATCCCATTGGTCAACCTTTGAAAATCCCTTTAGCTTTCTTGTTTACATTTTGTGATGGTGTATAACCCTAAAAATACTGACTTACAAATGTCACATCTAATGACTAAATTGTGATGAATGGACCTAAAGTTCACCCACGTTGTCAAAAAGGTTAATTGGCCACATACCGAGTCATATTAGAGCCTTTAGCACATACTGGATGATGTTATCCAGCTTCTAAAGCTACAAAGCTAATCAGAGAGACTTTAATATGTAGCCTGAATGATAATGTGTTATGAAACAAGTTGAGTCTCTCAATTGAAAACGTGTGGGTGGCTTAAAGAAGGACAAGTGAAATAGCCAGGTATTCAGACGCGCCTGAAATGCGGTTTGAGAGACATGCTAAAGCGAACAGTTTTTCCCATTTAGTTTGACAAGACTCCTTGTTGGTCCATTTTCGGCCGTTCAACTTTGACATTGAAAGGCCACCAAGGTTTTATTTCCTGTGAAACCGTGAGACTGGTTTATTTTCCATAAGAAGCAACACAAACAGAAGTGTTCTTCGCACTTATCGTTTTCACACATACCAACAAACTGGTGTGATCATTCTAAAGTGGTCCCTGCAGCATACGCTCAAACCGGTGTGATTAGAATGCTTATTTAGAATGTCCAGTTTTGATTGACGCAACAGTCAGCATGTGAGCTAGCCACACTGTTTTTTCACAGAAACCTTTTGCACAAGCACAGTCCTTACAAAGTTATGTCCTGAATGTGACCAGTTTATTTTTGGATGCAATGTTCAGACATTCACAGAAGTAGCGACAGCATAACACAATCGTCAGAACCGGAAAATGTAGGCTAAATTAGTCTTAGTGCTAACTGAGGAAAGATTGACGTAACACAAGTGGTCATAGTTAGCCAACTCTCGGCTGACAGAAACTACAATATGAATTAGCTAATAGCAATTACTATTTATAATTTGTCACATTACGGGTGAGCTCACCATTTATCGAAATAATCGAGTAAAAAACTTTCTAGAAAACAAAAGTAATCCGACGATGTGGTAGTTTGTGTGCGCCTCTGTTTTTTGTGTCAACCAAAGATAGAGGAGACTAGATGAGTTTGGTCTGTTTGCGGTGTGCATGTTGAAGGAGATGTGTCAGCTACCTTCCCTTCATTCACTTCCGGAAGTTGACACGAAAGATGAGTGAACCATTCCTTCAGCTCCATTATAACGTCTTTTGTCAAACAGACGTTTAGGTGATACCCAGAATGCATTATATAATGTCAACAAACATGGCGCCACACACAGCTGGCAAATAGCTTAGCATTAGCTCATTATAATCAGTACAACTTTCAGATAAGTATTTTACACACACCATAGGAATCCAATACAATCTATACAAGAATCAGAAGGCATTATTTGTCAGCAGTACTTGAAAACATGAATAAAACTGTAAATACATTATGCCACATGCATGTATACATTCAGTTGAAGTCGGTGGTTTACATACACCTTAGCCAAGTACATTTAAACTCAGTTTTTCACAATTCCTGACATTTAATCCTAGTAACAATTCCCCAGATTTAGGTCAGTTAGGATCACCACTTTATTTTAAGAATGTGAAATATCAGAATACTAGTAGAGTGATTTCTTTCAGCTTTTATTTCTTTCATCACATTCCCAGTGGGTCAGAATTTTACATACACTCAATTAGTATTTGGTAGCGTTGCCTTTAAATTGTTTAACCTGGGTCTTTTGTTTCGGGTAGCCTTCCACAAGCTTCCCACAACAAGTTGGGTGAATTTTGGCCCAATCCTCTTGACAGAGCTGGTGTAGGTTGGTCAGGTTTGTAGGCCTCCTTGCTCGCACATGCTTTTTCAGTTCTGCCAACAAATTTTCTATAGGCTTGAGGTCAGGGCTTTGTGATGGCCACTCGAATACCTTGACTTTGTTGTCCTTAAGCCATTTTGCCACAACTTTGGAAGTATGCCTGGGGTCATTCACCATTTGGAAGACCCATTTGCGACCAAGCATTAACTTCCTGACTGATGTCTTGAGATGTTGCTTCAATATATCCACATAATTGTCCATCCTCATGAAGCCATCTATTTTGTGAAGTGCACCAGTCCCTCCTGCAGCAAAGCACCCCCACAACATGATGCTGCCACCCCAGTGCTTCACGGTTGGGATGGTGTTCTTCAGCTTGCAAGCTTCCCCCTTTTTCCTCCTACCATAACGATGGTCATTATGGCCAAACAGTTCTATTTTTGTTTTATCAGACCAGAGGACATTTCTCCAAAAAGTACAATTTTTGTCCCCATGTTCAGTTGCAAACCGTAGTCTGCCTTTTTGTATGGCGGTTTTGGAGCAGTGGCTTCTTCCTTGCTGAGCGGCCTTTCAGGTTATGTCGATATAGGACTCGTTTTACTGTGGATATAGACACTCTTGTACCCGTGTCCTCCAGCATCTTCACAAGGTCCTTTACTGTTGTTCTG
Organism: Oncorhynchus nerka; assembly: GCF_034236695.1. Taxonomy (NCBI): domain Eukaryota; kingdom Metazoa; phylum Chordata; class Actinopteri; order Salmoniformes; family Salmonidae; genus Oncorhynchus; species Oncorhynchus nerka. The sequence continues at coordinate 48,209,237 of NC_088415.1, read as the reverse complement.
GGATTGATTTGCACTTTACGTACCAAAGTACGTTCATCTCTAGGAGACAGAACGTGTCTCCTTCCTTAGCGGTATGACAGCTGCGTGGTCCCATGGTGTTTATACTTGCGTACTATTCTTGTACAGATGAACGTGGTACCTTCAGGCGTTTGGAAATTGTTCAAGGATGAACCAGACTTGTGGAGGTCTACAAAAAAAATTCTGAGGTCTTGGCTGATTTCTTTTGATTTTCACATGATGTTATGGAAAGATGCACCGAGTTTGAAGGTAGGTCTTGAAATACATCCACAGGTACACCTCCAATTGACTCAAATTATGTCAATTAGCCTATCGGACGCTTCTAAAGCCATGACATCATTTTTTCCCCAGGCCTTTTAAAGGCACAGTCAACTTAGTGTGTGTAAACTTCTGATCTACTGGAATTATGATACAGTAAATTTTAAGTGAAATAATCTGTCTGTAAACAATTGTTGAAGAAATTACTTGTCATACACAAAGTAGATGTCCTAACCGACTTGCCAAAACTATAGTTTGTTAACAAGCCATTTGTGGAGTGGTTGAAAAACAGTGTTTGTAAACTTCCGACTTACATACATACATACATACATACATACATACATACAGTACAAGTCAAAAGATTGACACACCTACTCATTCCAGGGTTTTGACTGTTTTCTACATCAAAACTATGAAATTACATTCAATGTTGCCTTGATGTCAGCTGTGCACATTGTTGGCAGTCACCTGGAATGCATTTCAATTAACAGGTGTGCCTTGTTAAGTTAATTTGTTGAATTTATTCCTTAATGCATTTGAGCCAATCAGTTGTGTTGTGACAAGGTAGGGGTGGTATTCAGAAGATAGCCCTATTTGGTAAAAGACCAAGTCCATTTTATGGCAAAATCAGCTCAAATAAGCAAAGAGAAATGACAATCCATCATTACTTTAAGACATGAGGGTCAGTCAATCAAGAACTCTGATAGTTTCTTCAAGTGCAGTCTCTCAAACTATCAAGCGCTATGATGAAGCTGGCTCTCATGAGGACTGCCACAGGAAAGGAAGACCCAGAGTTACCTCTGCTGCAGAGTATAAGTTCATTAGTTATCTGCACCTCAGATTGCAGCCCAAATAAATGCATCAGAGTTAAAGTAACCGACACATCTCAACATCAACTGTTCTGAGGAGACTGCGTGAATCAGGCCTTCATGATGGAATTGCTGCAAAGAAACCACTACTAAAGGACACTGATAATAAGAAGAGACTTGCGTGCGCCAAGAAACACGAGCGATGAACATTAGACTGGTGGAAATCTGTCCTTTTGGTCTGATGAGACAAAATTTGAGATTTTTGGTTCCAACTACTGTGTCTTTGTGAGACGCAGAGTAGGTGAACGGAGTATCTCTGCATGTGTGGTTTCCACAGTGAAGCATGGATGAGGCGAGTCCAGGCTCTGTCGCAGCCGGCCGCGACCGGGAGACCCATGGGAAGGCGCACAATTGTCCCAGCGCCGTCCGGGTTAGGGGAGGGTTTGGCCGGAAGGGATGTTCTTGTCCCATCGTGCACTAGTGACTCCTGTGGCTGCATCGTTGAGAGCATCTTGACTGGCTGCATCACCGTTTGGGATGGCAACCGCTTGGCATCTTACCACAAGGCCCAGTACATCAATTGGGCCGAGTTCCCTGCCATCCAGGACCTCTATACCAGGCGGTGTCTGACGATGTTCCAAAACTACAGTCACCCAAGTCCGACTGTTCCATCTAGATTTTTTGATGCACCAAATCTGGAACCGACAGGACCCTGAACAGCTTCCACACCCAAGCCATAAGACTGCTAAATAGTTAACTAAATAGCTAGCCTATTTGTATTGACCATTTTTTGCACTAACTCTAACCCAAGTTAACGTTACTAACATTGTATTTATCCCTTGTGTTTATTATTTTTTAAATGTTCCTCTGCATTGTTGGGAAGGGCCCATAAGTAAGCATTTCACTTCTAGTCTACACCTGTTGTTTACGAAACATGTGACAAATACGATTTGATTTGAGAGATTGACGGGCACCAGTGATCTAATTGCCACCCTCTCTTGACTGTCAGGGCACCAATCTGACTGACATCTGCACCGAGCTGCTGCTCCACGGCAACCTGCTCAAGATCTCCGCCGGCAACATCCAAGAGAGAGTCTTCTTCCTGTTTGACAACCTCCTGGTCTACTGCAAGAGGAAGTCCAGGTGAGATTGGGTAGGAAGGGAAGGAGTGACGGAGTCATGCACCTCGGGAAAGTGGCAGGAATGTGTTTTCATTCATTGACGAGAAGTCACCATAGAAAGAAGCCAGACGTGGGAAAACTGAGTAAATCGCCAAATCCTGTTTGTGTAGTGTGTACCAAGCTCATTTTATATGCAAGTCAAACTAACGTGTGTGTGTGTGTGTGTGCATACTTGCGCCTGTGTGTGCTTGAGCACTGTATAATTGTTGTTTTTCCAAAGTTGCCAACACATTTTTTTTCTGAGCAGGAGTAACACATTTTCACAATTTTATGTTAAATTTCGTAGGGTAACTGGGAAGAAATCCACAAAGAGGACCAAGTCCATCAATGGCCCCCTGTATGTGTTCAGAGGAAGAATCAACACAGAGGTGATGGAAGTGGAAAACGTTGAGGATGGAACAGGTTCGTGCCAGCCCCACCAGTCATCAGTTCATATAGGAGCATCCATCCATCCCTCTTTTCATTCATCCATTCAGTCATTTTCTTTCTTTCTCGATTAGCTGGTAGAGTAGATTATACAAAGCTAATGAGTGTTGACAATTTGGGTGTGGCAATAAAATCTTGCGTAGGTTTTTCTTGTTTGAACTGCTTACAAACGGTCAGGTGACTATATGAATCTGCTGTCTGCACATTGGTTCAGAGCGGATGCACCGACCTGCATTTCACACCTTTGAACTACTGGGATGCATGCTGTTGCAAGAACTCGCACTTACCAATTTATAACACTGTTTTGCTCATGTGGTTTATTGCACACCAGCCTGTTTTTTTCATGTCTTGTGTTCAAATAGTAGTTAAAATTGTTCAACTAATTTAGTTGTGCTTAATCGAGCTAGCCTGGGGCAATATAACCAATGAAGTAGCTCCTAAAATGCTAATCCCTCCATTCTTGCACTCTAGACAGGCTCAAGGAAATGTTCAAAGCATCTGAAATATTTCAAGTACTCTTTGACGCCCAGGTCTGGTTGTTTTCTCTGAGTGGGTTTATAGTTGTAGCTGTAGGCCTTAGAGGTATGAATGCACGTCTTCTTGGGTTCACATGCCTCTTCTCTGTGCCCCACGGGTTATTTGCTGCCTGTCGCTTCGTACTTTCAGAGGAAATCACAAAGGAAAACATGTTCTCTCTCTGTATGTTTGTCAGAGAGACCGTATAACCTGATAGTGGGACCAAGGTCATGTGTCCTCTTTACACTGCCAGGTTAGCTTGTCTAAGGTTGATAACTGCACTTTTACACCATTCCATTGATTAGTTTTACAGTAATAAGGACAAGACCTAGTGGCTATTTTTTTCTTCAACTACATATTACAACATTGACATGCACTGACAACTGCAGCTAGACAACATGTAAACAAACAACAAAGCGAAGGCCAGTTCCTTGTTCGTAAGGAGACCTTTTTAGGGTGAGTGTGTGTATACACAGTCACACTGCTTTCATTGGATGAATGCAGTAGCATCATCCTCTTACATCTACTATTGTTTGATACCATTCCCCATGCACACCCAAACATGATTATTTCTCCCTATGCCTCCATCCGGTTTCACATTGCACTAATCCAACTCCATTACCCCAACCCATTGAGAGAGAGACACTCTGCTATTTTTTTCTTAGCAGTACTTACAGAATTATGGATATTTCAACTCCAGGGTGTTTCAAAGATAGGTGATGCTTGAGAGTGGTGTGGCTAGGCAGGCTGTATTACCTTCCAAGTTTTCAAGAAGAGGAGTATGGGGTGTGTACTGTACCATGGTCCCTTACTTGTTATCTACCTCTTTTCTTAGCTGACTACCACAGCAACAACTACACAGTGACCAACGGCTGGAAGCTCCACAACACGGCCAAGAACAAGTGGTTCGTCTGCATGGCCAAGAACGCAGAGGACAAGCAGAAGTGGCTCGACGCCATCTTGAGGGAACGAGAGCAGAGAGAGAGTGAGTAGAATGACAAGGGGGATGTCACTCACACTCCTTCTCTCCCACCTCCATGGAGTGTGTGAAAGAATGCTCTCATGTTTTCTGGTTGTGCTGGCTGACCTCCTCGACTGATGCAGTATCTCAGCAATGCTACGCTACGTGTTGCTAACACAATAATGCTTCAGATAAACAAATGGTTAGCGTTGCAAGAGGGAACAAAATAATTCCTCCTGGCTGTTGTGAGAGCTCCAATTGTCGCACGCAGGCATGCAAATTAATTGGTGCATCACTAGAACTGTTGTGTTATGCTTATGGTATGTGGATTATGATGCAGTATGTCTTTACTACCCAGAGTCTCTCTAGCTAGCTAGCATTTGTTTCATAAATAAAGTCTTTAAGATCATGACGTGATGACCTAGACCTGCGTTGCCAAATGTATGCAGGTGAGAGCCTAGAGTTTAACATTCAAAGAAATGAGCCAGTCGCCTCATGCGACGCAGTACGAGACCATGTTTTCGAATCAACACCCCTGAGAGAGCACTTTCTGGAGCAGTTCATTCACAAACAAATTTGAGATGTGCAAAAAAACAGACTATTCGCCAGAGCCCGAAAAAGAGCAGTAGCAGCAGCTTTGCCAGAAACCGTAACGCACCAAGCGTGCCAATAAAGCTTGAAAGGCTTTTGCAGGATTCTGTGGCTGTAGGCATGCCTGGTGATACCTGATAGCATTGGAGGCAGAAATCACAACAGCTTTCCCCAAACTGCATGCAAATGGCAATGACTCAACTTAAACAGCCAAGGGTTTTGAACAAATAGCCACACCTGGTTCTAGCTGTGTACAACAATATTGAATATTTGAAATGTAGCGAATGAGCCTAACGCATGGCCTTGAGTGAGCGGTCACAGCATGTCATGGTATCAGTACCTGATCCTGTGGCTACAGTCGAGAAGTGGAGCTTTCCAGAGTACCAAGGGACATTCTGGGTATCCGGTTATGCTAGGCGGAAGTTGACCTGAGGCTAATAGATACCAGATCAGTCACAGTGCAGCCGACCCCAACCCCAACCCCCCTCCCTGAAACCCCCGGCCTAGCCCACATCTGGAAGGTTTGACCATGGCCATTAGATCCACGGCACATCCCTTTCATCCCTGTTTTACTATTGATACCTGACCCATTGTTGGATTCCAGTTCCCGCAGCACACCTCTTTAAAAGGGTTTTGGTTGTGGCCCCTTTAAATACTCCCAAGACAGATCAATTTGTTTTGGCCCTGGCAGCTGGATGGGTCTGAGATCGTCTTATCAAAGATTTTGTGGCGATAGAGGGAAAATGAGTGGGCTAGCATGTAAGCCGGTTAGTCTGTGCCTGTGAGAGTGGGAAGAGGGGGTCTCTCGTCAGGCACTGACAGCTGGGGCAGCAGCCCGGGGTTGGGGCCCCCTGCACCAGGACCAGACCCCAGTCTGTCCAATGGCACTCTTTGTTTGAATCTACTCCAGCTCCTGTCAAGTGTAATCCAACCCCACCTCCATCAGCGGCACCCAGCTCTGGCACACCCGCAAATTGAGTTGGAATCCCATGGTTTAGCAGGACAGTGGAATTTAGCCAATCAGAGAGCCTGATGATGGAGCTTCAAGGTTCAGAGAGCCCAACCGTGTAGTTTAGCAGCTCAGAGAGCCCCACGGTAGAGTTTAGAACAGAGCTAGTTTTACCTACAGTATATGGTTTGGTAGCTCTGTGAGCATGGTCAACCTTCAACGGCTCAACATCAACTCTTGTTTTGAATTGCCTCTACATGTTTTTCATAATTTAACATTATTACTCATCTCAGTTGTGTTGCAGCTTGGTAAGCATAACTGCTGCTCTACACCAAAGATATAAACGCTCAGTGATGCCACAGTACATTAGCAGGCGAGTGTCGATACAGTACATTGGCAGGCGAATGTCGATACAGTACATTGGCAGGCGAATGTCGATACTGTACATTGGCAGGCGAGTGTCGATACAGTACATTGTTCGAGACCTAGACAGATTAACATCTGGATTTCCATCCGAAGGAGGTGGCATACGCCCCTGTACCGTGCCAGACTCCCCAACGAGGCCCTGCAGGCAGGGGCATTGCGTCTTCTGACAGCCCCGTGACAGCCTCTCCCCCTTGGGGGCTGAAACGCGTAGACGTCAGAGGGCTGACTGGAGGAAATGGTGGTGTCCCTCAGGGTTAGGTGTTGGGCCTTGTTTTTTTGACTGCTGTGACTGCTGCAGCCCCCCTGTGCAAGTCATGGGAATCAGCATGGCTTGTTATGCAGTGAGAGGAGGGTTGCAGCCTTTCTCTCGTTCACTCTCTCACCACACAGGGATTTATCTTTACCCCTATATTTTCTCCCCTTTCTTTCCTGCGTCTGAAAATCCAATTTCACAGTTGGGTTAGACAAATATTGATTGCAGTTTCTAACACCTTAGGCTTTCAATAATAACCAGGCTCATGAACTTCATATGCAAAATGCTTTGGTGTCTGACCCCTTGAGTTTTTCTCTGTTGGTAACAGGTCTGAAGCTTGGGATGGAGCGGGATGCCTACGTTATGATCGCCAAGAAAGGCGAGAAGCTTTACCATATGATGATGACCAAGAGCCGCCACCTGATCAAGGACCGGCGCCGAAAGTTGACTACCGTGCCCAAGTGCTTCATGGGAAAGTGAGTTCTTTCCCACGGAATAATTAACTGATGAGGGAGGTGTCTGGGAATTGTTTTCCTCCCTGTGTTGGGAGCCAAGCACTTTGTCTTTGGAGGCGACAGTTCCCAACGAATACAGAAAGAGCTTCATTAGAGAAGAGACCTTCCCTTTAACTGCCAGAGTATAATTTGGAACACCCTCCCCTCAAGGTGTGTCTGTGAATTAGCATGAACACACATGCTACAGGAATCATACATTTACCCTGCTTTCACAGTTATACGCACAAACCCACACACACACACTTTGGCATGAACACACATGTGGGGATCACACGTTTAGTCTGCTTCCACAGCAGGGAACACGCAAACATTGCATGAACACACATACAGTGGCAAGAAAAAGTATGTGAACCCTCTGGAATTACCTGGATTTCTGCATAAATTGGTCATAAAATTTGATATGGTTTTCATCTTAGTCACAACAATAGACAAACACAGTCTGCTGAAACTAATAGCACACAAACAAGAATATGTTTTCATGTCTTTATTGAACACACCGTGTAAACATTCACAGTGCAGGGTGCAAAAGTATGTGAACCCTTGGATTTAATAACTGGTTGACCCTCCTTTGGCAGCAATAACCTCAACCAAACATGTTCTGTAGTTGTGGATCAGACCTGTACAATGGTCAGGAGGAATTTTGGTCCATTCCTCTTTACAAAACTGTTTCAGTTCAGCAATATTCTTGGGATGTCTGGTGTGAACTGCTCTCAAGGTCATGCCACAGCATTTTAAATTGGGTTGAGGTCAGGACTCTGACTGGGCCACTCCAGAAGGCGTATTTTCTTCTGTTGAAGCCATTCTGTTGTTGATTTACTTCTGTGTTTTGGGTCGTTGTCCTGTTGCATCACCCAACTTCTGTTGAGCTTCAATTGGCGGACAGGTAGCCTTACGTTCTACTGCAAAATGTCTTGATTAACTTGGGAATTCATTTTTCCATTGATGATCGCATGCTGTCCAGGCCATGAGGCAGCAAAGCAGCCCCAAACCATGATGCTCCCTCCACCATACTTTACAGTTGAGATGAGGTTTTGATGGTGGTGTGCTGTGCCTGTTTTGCTCCACACATAGTGTTGTGTGTTCCTTCCAAACAACTCTACTTTAATTTCATCTGTCCACATAATATCTTGCACTCTTTTGCGAAATTCACACGTACAGCAATGTTTTTTTGGACAGCATTGGCTTCTTCTGTGGTGTCCTCCCATGAACACCATTCTGGTTTAGTGTTTCACGAATCGTAGACTCATCAACAGAGATGTTTCCATGTTCCAGAGATTTCTGTAAGTCTTTAGCTGACACTCTAGGATTCTTCTTAACCTCATTGAGCATTCTGTACTATGCTCTTGCAGTCATCTTTGCAGGATGGCCACTCCTTGGGAGAGTAGCAACAGTGCTAAACTTTCTCCATTTATATGCAATTTGTCTTTCCATGGACTGATGAACGTCAAGGCTTTTAGGGATACGTTTGTAACCCTTTCCAGCTTTATGCAAGTCAACAATTCTTAATCTTAGATCTTCTGAGATTTATTTTGTTCGAGGCATGGTTCACTTCAGTCAATGCTTCATGTGAATAGCAAACTCACATTTTGTGAGTGTTTTTTTATATTGCAAGGCAGCTCTAACCAACGTCTCCAATCTCGTCTCATTGATTGGACGCCAGGTTAGCTGACTCCAATTAGCTTTTGGATAAGTCATTAGCCTAGGGGTTCACATACGCATTCCAACCTACACTGTGAGTGTTTTAAATGATGTATTCAATATAGACAAGAAAAAGACAATAATGTGTGTGTTATTAGTTTAAGCACACTTTGTTTGAGTATTGTTGTGACTTAGAGGAAGATCAGATCAAATTTGATGACCAATTTATTCACATACTTTTTCTTGCCATTGTATTTGGATATTAACACACACAGGAATGACCCATTTAGACTGCTTCCTCAGCAATGCTCATGAACACACACGCGTTTTGCATGAACACACACACACAGGAATCACACATGTAGCCTGCTTTCTCAGCAATGCTCACATGCACACAGCGAGCCACTGGACTGAGCTGCGCTCTCCTTTTTTCTTTCCCATCAGTCTTTTGAATGCCATGAATTAACAATGAGGGCTGATTTGCCTGCAAGTAATGCATTTCTCATCATGCCTCACAGCTCCATAACAAAGTGTTTGCGAGATTCCTTTCAGGGGAAGGGGGAAAAAAGGGAGGAAAACGATGTTGATCACCAGGCATTCATTATGGAGTCAGTCAGCATCCTAACAAGGATTTAATGAGTTTCTTTAGAACTGTAAAATGTCATGTCAGGGAGGTACGATTCCATGGGCGTTATGTGTGGGGCAGTTGTCATTCTGTCTTATAAGGTTGAATTTTAAACCCAAATGAATTTGATACAGAATCCTACAATGCATATCAGTGCCCTCCCAAGTACTACTGATAAGAGAACTCATAATGCCAAGAACAATAACATTTCACACTGTCCCGCACCCAAACAAGCTCAATGCTTCCCCCCTCCGTACATCAAGCCGTCCATCCCCTCTGGTAGTTTTCCTTGTATGACATCCATATAAACACGAGGGGCAGCATTCTTCCCTCCTGTCAGCCCTCCCTCCCTGCATCCTTCCCTTCCTGCATCCTTCCCTTCCTGTTTTTATTGAATGCATCCTCTCTGTGTTACTGATGTTATTATAAATGAACATAGCTCACTTCAGGAGATGTCACTAAGTCTTATTGGATTAAATGATTCCGGTACAGAATGCCAATTTCACGGTGCCATTTATCTTCGTAGCTTCCTAATTCCACAATTTTTCAACGTCGTATTTAGGCAGTTGGTCGTATTCTTCTTTTAGCCTTCCTCTTTCTCAGCCAATTTCCTAATGCAGGTTTCTTTGCTCACATTGGTGCCTGTATTGCATCTTGGGTTTGGCAATGCACCAGGACAGTATTCATTGGCACGAAATGGAAGAAAACAGGCCCAAACATGAAAGGGTTACCTTAATTCTTATCTTATTGTCCTATAAGAAACACTTGTTTTAGTTTTATGTTACAAAACATTTTTCTATGTTTTGCTATGTTGTGCAGTAATGAATACGACCCAGATCTTGTGTATGCTGGATGTGCAAACTGATGTGGTTTTCACAAGATTAATTCATTTGACAGATTAGTATCTTGCACAATAGAAACAACATTTGCAATATCAAGTTCCTTGTTCAAGATGAAGCAAGCCTCATGTTGACTCTGATGTAGTATATCCAATAGCTAACGTAGATGACATTGTAGCATGCTGTGCAGAATGTCCGATACAGACACGTGTTCATATGCATGCACGCACACATACAGTACACACACACTGAGATAATCCCTTAACTTTATTGTACACCCCCCCCCACACACACACACACATATTACACATTTAGCCTGCTTTGGCAGGACTATTCATGACCGTTCGTTCGTTCATACATACATACACATTTGGCATGAACATGCATGCAGAGGAATCATACATTTACCCTGCTTTCGCAGCAGGGTACACAAGCACTCTCTCACATTTTGCATGAACACACACACAGGAATCGCACATTTAGCCTGCCTTCTCAGCAATGCTCACTCACACATACACATTCAGACAGTCGCTCACATTCACTGTTCGTCGTTCAATGGGATATTGAGTTTGCTCAGTGGTGTGGAACATTGAGCAGAGGGAAATGTTATTTTATCTGCTCCAAACATCTGGTTTGTCTCAAGAGGGACAATACAGTCTGAGGAGAGAAAATGCTATATTTAAATATGAGGAGGCTTGTATATGAATGGTGCTACAAAAGCCATGAATACAAATTGGCACATTTTGGAGGGAGTGAGAGCGAGAAAGAGGGTGTTTAAGGCTGGTGGGAGGGAGGACACTGGGAGCAAGGGAGAAGGGGCAGAGGGATAGAAAGGTTTAGGAGATGTGGAATAGGGGATAAAGAAGGGAAGCGGGAGAGATGAATGAAAGGGAAGAGAGAAGGCACCTCTGTACCTTTTGGGAGCGCTTATCTGTTACACACACACCTTTTAAAACCCAGTGTGTGTGTGTGTGTGTGTGTGTGTGCCATTTATATAATTCAGGTGACTGCATACGGTCTAAGGTGAATAGCACTAATTTCCAGAATCAGTAGTGTCAATGCCAGGCTGAAACAAAAAGCCTGCACAACCTTTGCCTCTCCCAGAACTGTAGTTGCCCTTCTCATTTTGAAATATCCTTGCCTAAAGCTATATCTGTATTCTATACCATTGGTTCCCAACAAGGGGTACTAGGACCCCTAGGGGTACTTGAAAAGACTGAAATGCACATGAGAAGGTACTTAAGGGGTAGTCCGGGCAGAGAAAAAACAAGTCAGGCTGGACTCCAGGAAGACCAGCAGTCATCATGGCATCAGGAAATGGGGATCTCAATAATGAATAATTCATTAATTTAATTATTGGGTTCCCCATTTGCTGATGCCATGATGACTGCTAGTCTTCCTGGGGTCCAGTCTGACTGTATCCCATGCTATTGGATCTGTGTGGCTCAGGGTTCGATTCCTGCTGGGGCCACATTTATACAGAAAAAGTATGCACTCACTTTGGATGAAAGCATCTTCTAAATGGCATTTGGTCTGTCTTTTTAAACTTTTTAACACCATGTTTATTTATGTTACACCTTATTATACCTAAGTGTTGTGTCCTTGTAACCACAGTGAGTTTGTGTCGTGGCTGATGGAGAGTGGAGAGATCAGCACGCCAGACGAGGGGGTCAACTTGGGTCAAGCTCTGCTGGAGAACGGAATCATCCACCATGGTGAGAGGACAGACTCTGTCCTTCATACCATTCTGTCATTCTTTCTGGCTTAACCCCCCTCTCACTTTTTCTCTCTGGCTCTCTTTGTCTTCCTCGTTCTCTCTCTGTCTCTCTGTCTCTTCTCTTGTTCTATATATGTTTCTCTCTAATCCTCCCACTCTCTTTTATTCTCTTCTTCTCTCTTTCCATATGCCTCATTATTTGCACTTCATGGGTGTATTTGTTTATATTATATTTTCAGTCTCACACTTCTGTCAGTCTCATTTGATATTATTGATTTATTATTTACTCCCCTCCTGTCTTGTCTCCATATTTCATTTATGTTTGTTTAACCAGGTAGGCCAGTTGAGACAAGTTCTCATTTACAACTGCGACCTGGCCAAGATAAAGCAAAGCAGTTGGGACAAAAACAACAACAGAGTTACACATAAACAAATGTACAGTCAATAACACAATAGAAAAATGTATGTACAGTGTGTGCAGATGTAGTAAGATTAGGGAGGTAAGGCAATAAATAGGCCATAATGCTAAATTGTAATTATTTTGCCAGTAACAGTGGTGTGTTAATGTGCAGATGATGATGTGCAAGTAGAGATACTGGGGTGCAAAAAAATAAGTAACATGGGGATGAGGTAGTTTACAGATGGGCTGTGTACAGGTGCAGTGATCTGTAAGCTGCTCTGACAGCTGACGTTTAAAGTTAGTGAGATCTAAGTCTCCAGCTTCAGTGATTTTTGCAGTTCGTTCCAGTCATTGGCAGCAGAGAACTGGAAGGAGATGTTTTGACGAATTGGCTTTGGGGATGATCAGTGAGATGTACCTGCTGGAGCGCGTGCTACGGGTGGGTGCTGCTATGGTGACCAGTGAGCTGAGATAAGGCAGAGCTTTACCTAGCAAGGACTTATAGATGACCTGGAGCCAGTGGGTTTGGCGACGAGTATTAAGTGAGGGCCAGCCAACGAGAGCGTACAGGTCGCAGTGGTGGGTAGTATATGGGGCTTTGGTGATAAAACAGATGGCACTGTGATAGCAACTTGGATGCAGTCTGAGTAGTGTTTGAGGCTATTTTGTAAATTACTTCTCCGAAGTCAAGGATCGATAGGATAGTCAGTTTTACGAGGGTATGTTTAGCAGCATGAGTGAAGGATGCATTGTTGCGAAATAGGAAGCCAATTCTAGATTTAATTTTGGATTGGAGATGCTTAATGTGCGTCTGAAAGGAGAGTTTACAGTCTAACAAGACACTTAGTTATTTGTAGTTGTCCACATATTCTAAGTCCGAACCGTCCAGAGTAGTGATGCTAGTCAGACGGGCCGGTGTGGGCAGTAATCGGTTGAAGAGCATGCACTTAGTTTTACTTTCATTTAAGAGCAGTTGGAGGCCACGGAAGGAGTGTTGTATGGCATTGACACTCGTCTGGAGGTTAGTTAACAGTGTCCAAAGAAGGGCCAGATGTATACTGAAGGGTGTCATCTGCGTAGAGGTGGATCAGAGAATCACCAGCAGCAAGAGCAACATCATTGATGTATACAGAGAAAAGAGTCGGCCTGAGAATTGAACCCTGTGGCACCCCCATAGAGCCTGCCAGAGGTCCGGACAGCAGACCCTCTGATTTGACACACTGAACTCTGTTGGAGAAGTAGTTTGTGAACCAGGCGAGGCAGTCATTTGAGAAACCAAGGCTATCGAGTCTGCCGATAAGAATGCAGTGCTTGACAGAGTCGAAAGCCTTTGTCAGGTCAATGAAGACGGCTGCACAGTACTGTCTTTTATCGATGGCGGTTATGATATCGTTTATCGGACTTTGAGCGTGGCTGAGGTGCACCCATGACCAGCTCGGAAACCAGATTGCATAGTGGAGAAGGTACGGTGGGATTCGAAATGGTCAGTCATCTGTTAACTTGGCTTTCGAGTACTTTAGAAAGGCAGGGCAGGATGGATATAGGTCTGTAACAGTTTGGGTCTAGAGTGTCTCTCCCTTTGAAGAGGGGGATGACCACATCAGCTTTCCAATCTTTAGGTAACTCAGATGACATGAAGGAGAGGTTGAACAGGCTTTGCAACAAGGGGTTGCAAAAATTTCGGCAGATAATTTTAGAAAGAGAGTCCATATTGTCTAGCATAGCTGATTCGTAGGGGTCCAGATTTTGCAGCACTTTCAGAACATCAGCTATATCGATTTGGGTAAAAGAGAAGGGGGGGCTTGGGCAAGTTGCTGCTGGAGGTGCAGAGTTGTTGGCTGGGGTAGTGGAAGCCAGGTGGAAAACATGGCCAGCTGTAGAAAAATGCTTATTGAATTTCTCAATTATCATAGATATATCGGTGCTGACAGTGTTTCCTAGCCTCAGTGTAGTGGGCTGCTGGGAGGAAGTGCTCTTATTCTCCATGGACTTTACAGTGTCCTGAAACTTTTTGGAATTAGTGCTAAAGGATGCAAATTTCTGTTTGAAAAAGCTAGGAAAGCAAAGGCTAACTGACTGTGTGTATTGGTTCCTAACTTCCCTGAAAAGTTGCATATCGCGGGGGCTATTCGATGCTAATGCAGAACGCCACAGGATGTTTTTGTGCTGGTCAAGGGCAGTCAGGTCTGGAGGGAACCAAGGGCAATATCTGTTCTTAGTTCTACATTTTTTGAAAGGGGTATGCTTATTTAAGATGGTGAGGAAATGACTTTTAAAGAACGACCAGGCATCCTCGACTGATGGGATGAGGTCAATATCCTTCCAGCATACCCAGGCCAGGTCGATTAGAAAGGCCTGCTCGCTGAAGTGTTTTAGGCAGCATTTGACATAAATGAGGGCTGGTCGTTTGACCGCGGACCCAATACGGACGCAGGCAATGAGGCAGTGATTGCTGAGATCCTGGTTGAAGACAGCAGAAGTGTATGTAGAGGGAAAGTTGGTCAGGATGATATCTATGAGGGTGCCCATGTTTACGGATTTAGGGTTGTACCTGGTAGGTTCCTTGATAATTTGTGTGAGATTGAGGGCATCTAGCTTAGATTGTAGGACTGCCGGGGTGCTAAACATGTCCCAGTTTAGGTCACCTAACAGTACGAACTCTGAAGATAGATGAGCAATCAATTCACATATGGTGTCCAGGGCTGAGGGGGGTCTATAACAAGCGGCAACAGTGAGAGACTTATTGGATTTTTAAAAGTAGAAGCTCGAACTGTTTGGGCACAGACCTGGATAGTAAGACGGGACTCTGCAGGCTCTCTCTGCTGTAGATTGCAACTCCTCCCCCTATGGCAGTTCTATCTTAACGGAAAATGTTGTAGTTGGGGATGAAAATTTCAGAATTTTTGGTGGCCTTCCTAAGCCATGATTCAGACACGGCTAGGACATCAGGGTTGGCGGAGTATGCTAAAAGCAGTGAAGAAAACAAACTTAGGGAGGAGGCTTCTGATGTTAACATGCATGAAATCAAGGCTTTTACGGTTACAGAAGTCAATAAATGATAGCGCTTGGGGAATAGGTGTAGTACTGGGGGCTACAGGGCCTGGGTTAACATCACCAGAGGATCAGAGGAGGAGTAGGAAGGGTACGGCAAAGGCTATGAGAACTGGTCGTCAAGTGCATTGGGAACAGAGAATAAAAAGAGCAGATTTCTGGGCGTGGTAGAATAGATTCAGGGCATAATGTACAGACAAGGGTATGGTAGGATGTGAGTACAGTGGATGTAAACCTAGGCATTGAGTGACGATGAGAGAGGTTGCATCTCTGGAGGCACCAGTTAAGCCAGGTGAGGTCTCCGCTTGAGTGGGGGGTGGGACAAAGGCATGTTGAGCAGGACTGTGGGTTCTACAGTGAAGTAAAACAATAAGAACTTTCTGAAACAGCAATAGACAAGGCATATTCACATTAGAGACGGTCACAAAGCAGTCACAGGTGTTGATCGGGAGAGCTCCGACAATAACGGGTAAATGTGATGGATGGGCAGAGAGGGTCAGTCCGGTACACACAGGACCTGAGTTCAAGGCTGCGGCTGACAGATAAACACATTTATGTACCGTGTTAGTGAACAGTCCAGCAGGCATCAGCTGTGTAGCCGAGTGATCACAGGGTCCAATGAGCAGCAATAGGTGAGTCAGGGAGCCGTTCGGTAGTCACAACTATTGTATTGTAGCCGAGAGTTAGCTGGTATACTTTGACGGCTAGCCGGGAGATGGGCCTAGCTCGAGGCTAGCTCAAGGCTAACTGGTGCTTGCTTCGGGACAGAGGTGTCAGCCAACAATAGCCACTCGGTTGCAGCTAGCTAGCTGCGATGATCCGGTGTAATGGTCCAGAGCTTGCAGCAGGAATCCGGTGATGTGGTAGAGAAATGCAGTCCGATATGCGCTGGGTTTATATAGCGCTTTGCAGACTGGCAGGTATTGATCTAGCTAAAGCTGGATGGTGTCCGAGCTCAAGGTCAAGACCGCTAGCAGTGGCTAACAATGAATACTAGCTAGTAGCTAGTTAGCTGGCTAACTTCTGATGGAGGTTCCAGTGTCTATCCAATGAGGGATGGTAGGAAAAAGAAAGAAATAAGAAATATTTTTCATAAATAGTTACAAAACCATTTCCCCAGGTTTATACCAGCAGACTTAGTAACTTAGTTACAGGTTTACCGATATAAATGATGCATTGATAACAGAACACACACACACACACACAATGTATTTGGCGCTGACAGTGAATCACTTGGGGCCTGCCTGCATCTAACGCAATAACAGACCTAAGCTATGAGAGAAACCAAAACCGAGAAACCTGCATATTTCTTGACACTGCCTACAGTGGCCCAGTAGGCTCAAAGGCAACACTGACTGGATTGGGGGGGGGGGGTGTTGTGGGATAGGACATGGGGACAGTGATGGCTTTACCTCTGGGGTATAGGGCTGCCACTCATTAGGCACTGATCTCAAGGGGAGCACAGGTGACTGAGAATGAGATTCAGGGTGACAGCAGAGAGTGGCAGGGAAAGAAGGCAGGGGAGAGAGACCTACTTTGTTATGGGGAGCTCAATTTGTGTGTGTCCAGTCATCAGCATCTCAAAACCAATTTCCCTGTGTTTTCCCCTTTCGACTTTTCATTTATGATTTGAGAGCTCTCAATGGGTCTCCCTTTGCACTGGCTCAATGGATGTTCTGAAAGCGTTAGTCTATACACAGCAGCAACCCTACTGGTTCAATGATTAGTGATGAATGTTTAACTAATGAACCAATCAGTTGTTGAACCCTCTCTCTCGCTCCCCCTTTCTCTCGCTCTCCCTCTCTCTCTCCATCTCGCTCTCTCTTCCCCATCTCTATCACTCTCTTCCGATCTCTCTCTTCTTGCTCTTTCCGTCTCGCTCTCTTTCCATCTCGCGCTCTTTTCGTCTTGCGCTCTTTTCATCTTGCTCTCTTTTCATCTCACACTCTCTCGCTCCCCCTCCCCCTCTTGTGCACTCTCTCGCTCCCCCTTCCTCCCCCCTCTTGTGCGCTCTCTCGCTCCCCCCCTCTTGCTCTATCTCTATTCCCGTCTCGGATCTTGCGCAATTGGTGGCTGACTAAATACTTTTTTGCCCCACTGTATATAAATAAATGGTGGGACCAACAGCGTTAATAATAGTAGTAGTGGACATGGGATTACCATTAACAACAACTACACTAACAATATTAATCAGAACAACAATGCATTAAAGCAATGGTAGTAGACCGGTGTCAACGTGACTGAGAAGACACATGGTATGAAAGACGAAACAAAATGGGAAATAATATTGACATTACACTTTTCACTGGCTGTCCCTCAGGTTGTGGCAGGAGGATACATATTTGGCTGCCAAAACTGCACATTTTGGCTTTGCACCCAATGAATATTAGATTTTTTTCTTAATCTTTTATAGTTTCATATTCTTTTGATTGAATTATAATTTTTTGAAATAAATATTCTCTTAGGTCTGAATATGTGTCACAGTGTAATAGGAAATGCAGCTCTGTCTCTACCTCTCCCCTGGAGCAGAGTGAGCGCCGCCTGTCCTCTCTGGACAGCCAGGTTTGTCTGTGACGACCGGTTTCTATAGCCAGACTGTGCTCACTGAGTCTGTACCTAGTCAATGTTTTTCTCAGTTTTCTATCAGTCACAGTGGTCAGATAGTCTGCCACCAACTACTGTCTGTTTAGAGCCAAATAGCATTGAAGTTTACTTTGTCTTTTTTGTGGTGTCTTTCCAATAGGTGATATATTTTTCTTTTTGTTTTATGATGATTTGGGCCAGATTTTCTGAGTGCTGTCCTGAGGCTCTATGGGGTTGGTTTGGGTTGGTGAACTGAGCCTCAGAACCAGCTGGCTGAGGGGACTCTTCTCTTGTTTCATCTCTTGACATTGTAGAGCTGTGTGATGAAATGTTTTGGTCGCTTGTTTTTAGATGGTTTTAACATTTGATGGTTCTTTTTTCTTTTCGAATGAGGGGGTATTGGCCCAATTCTGCTCTACATGCGTTATTTTGAGTTTTTCTTTGCACTTGCAATACAGTCTTGCAAAAATCTGCATGCAGTATTTCAATTGGATGTTTGTCCCATTTGGTAAATTCATTATTAGAGATTGGATCCCATACTTCACTGCCATATAGAGCAATTGGTTCTATAACCGATTGGAAAATTGAGCCAGATTGGAATTTCGATTATATAATGTTCCTTTTAATGGCATAGAATGCTCATTCACAACCATGTGAAAAACCATGTGAAAGCTACCTGAGTTGCTGATATTTAATCCTAGATATGGTGTGTTCTAATAGAACTGTGTCCAAATAGAATTTATATTTGTCAGCCTAATTTCCAGACCTTTTTTGGAATATCATTATATTTGTTTTTTTTAGGTTAAAGGTCAGAGCCCAGGTCTGACAGAACCTGTGAAGACGATCTAGGTGCTGCTGTAACCCCTCTTTAGTGGGAGACAGCAGCACCAGGTCATCTGCGTACAGCAGACACTTGATTTCAGTGCTTTGTAGGGTGATACCAGGTGCTTCCGATTCTTCTAATGTTTTTGCCAATTCATTAATGTAGATGTTAAATAGTGTTGGACTTAATGGGCAGCCCTGTTTCACTCCATGTCCCTGAGAGAAGAATTCTGTTTGCTTGTTGCCAATTTTAACCACACATTTTTTTTTGTGTATATTGATTTAATAACATACGTTTTCCCTCCAATACCACTTTCTATTAGTTTATAAAAAAGACCTTCGTGCCAAATTGAACCAAATGCTTTTTTGATATCTAGAAAACATGAGTAGATTTTGCCTTTGTTTTGGTTTACTTGTTTGTCAATTAGTGTGGAGGGTGTAAATGTGGTCTGTTGTACGATCATTTTTTAGAAATCCAATCTGGCTTCTGCTCAGAACGTTGTGTTCATCAAGGAAATTATGTAGTCTGCTATTTATAACACAGCAGAGAATTTTCCCCTAGTTGCTGTAACACACATTCCTCTAATTATTTGGGTCAAATTTGTCTCCATTTTTATAGATTGGTGTGATCAATCTCCAAATATCGGGGAAAATACCTGCAGTGAGGGTAATGTTGAAGAGTTTTGAGTATAGCCAATTTAAATTTAAAATACCATCAGCAACACAGGCCTTATTGGGTTTGAGAGTGCATTGTTTTTCCAATAATTCTTCTTCTGTTATTGGGGTATCCACACGATTCTGATAGTCTTTGACTACTGATTCAAGCATTTTTCTTGAATATATTGTTTTGTTCTGGGCTTTTTCCTATATTGCTGTAGAGGTTTGCAAAGTGATTTCTCCACATATCCCCATTTTGGATTGCCAATTCCTCATGATGAGGTTTGTTTAATTTATTCCAATTCCTCTAGAAATGGTTTGATTATATGGATTCCTCAATTACATCCAGCTGTTTTCTAATGTGCTGTTCTTTTTTGTTCTCAGGGTGTGTTTGTATTGCTTCAGTGTTTCCCCATATTGAAGGTGTATGTTTGTTCTCAGGGTGTGTTTGTATTGCTTCAGTGTTTCCCCATATTGAAGGTGTATGTTTGTTCTCAGGGTGTGTTTGTATTCCTTCAGTGTTTCCCCATATTGAAGGTGTATGTTTGTTATCAGGGTGTGTTTGTATTGCTTCAGTGTTTCCCCATATTGAAGGTGTATGTTTGTTATCAGGGTGTGTTTGTATTGCTTCAGTGTTTCCCCATATTGAAGGTGTATGTTTGTTATCAGGGTGTGTGTATTGCTTCAGTGTTTACCCATATTGAAGGTGTATGTTTGTTATCAGGGTGTGTTTGTATTGCTTCAGTGTTTCCCCATATTGAAGGTGTATGTTTGTTCTCAGGGTGTGTGTATTGCTTCAGTGTTTACCCATATTGAAGGTGTATGTTTGTTATCAGGGTGTGTTTGTATTGCTTCAGTGTTTCCCCATATTGAAGGTGTATGTTTGTTCTCAGGGTGTGTTTGTATTGCTTCAGTGTTTCCCCATATTGAAGGTGTATGTTTGTTCTCAGGGTGTGTTTGTATTGCTTCAGTGTTTCCCCATATTGAAGGTGTATGTTTGTTCTCAGGGTGTGTTTGTATTGCTTCAGTGTTTCCCCATATTGAAGGTGTATGTTTGTTCTCAGGGTATGTTTGTATTGCTTCAGTGTTTCCCCATATTGAAGGTGTATGTTTGTTCTCAGGGTGTGTTTGTATTGCTTCAGTGTTTCCCCATATTGAAGGCATACATTTTTGTTGGTTGGTTCTCTGTGTTTCTGAATAGATATTTTTCTCAATTACTTAGATTATCAAACCATTTTTCATTATCTGTTATTTCTGGTTTGCTCTTATGCTTCTTTAGATTAGCCAAGGAGGCTAATTTGTCAAATATAAAGTTTATGTTCCAAATGGCCAAATGTACACCTTCGTTGCTGTAGAAGGATGTTAAGGATAAAAAGTTGTCCAGAAGAGATTGTATTTTTTGGCTACTAATTGCTTTTTGGCAGATGTCTGTACTGTTTGCACTCCATCTATAGGCCTGTTTAGTACCATGTCATTTATTGGGCTGTGATGCTTCATGGTTGGGTTCCACTCTTCTCAGATACACTGTGATTTCACTGTGGTCTGAGAGAGGTGTTGGGGGGGTTACTGTGCAGGCTCTGAGAGACTCTGGGTTTAGGTCGGTGAGGAAGTAGTCTACAGTGCTGCTGCCAAGGGATGAGCTGTAGGTGTACCTACCAAAAGAGCCCCCTCTCAGCCTACCATTGACTATGTACAGACCCAGTGTTCGACAGAGCTTCACGAGCTGTACTCCGGTTTTGTTTTTCACTTTGTCATAGTTGTTTCTGTGGGGGTATTTGGGGAGGGAAAGGTTGTTACTTCCTGGTAGGTGTTTATCTCCATGACTGTTAATAGTGTCTTGTTCTTCTGCTGTTCTAGCATTCAGGTCTCCACAGACCAGTATGTTGCCTTGCGCCTGAAAGTGACTAATTTCCCCCTCTAGAATGGAGAAACTCTCTTCATTGAAGTAGGGTGACTCTGAGGGGGGAATGTATGTGGCACAGAGAAATATGTTTTTTATCTGGCAAGATAGCCTCCTTGTTGATTTTTAACCAGATGAAGAATTCTCCTGTTTTGATCAATTCGATTGATTTAATTAGTTCAGATTTATACCATATTAGCCTTCCCCCTGAGTCTCTGCCCTGTCTGATTCATTTTAATTTAGTGGATGGTATGATGATCTCCCTATAACCTAGTGGACAGCCAGTGGAAACATCACCTCTGCACCATGTTTCCTGTAGTACTACAATATCAACATCATCGATTTCTTTCAGGAAGTCTGGGTTTCTGCTCTTTAGTCCAAAAGCAGAGGACTTCAATCCTTGTAAATTCCAACATGTAATGTAAAAATGTACCTTCAAAATGAGACAAACACTCACAATCAAACAATAACTATTAAAATAGGATTTTTCAATTAAAGAGAACTCTTATGATTTGTTTATCAGTTAAGATATTATTTGTGTCATGACACTTGGGTGGATGGAGTGTGAGGATGGTGGAGTTCTTGTGCTCATCTTACCATGACCCTCGGCCTATCACATGTGAGCATAGTAGACTCTGCATTTGTTTAATGTCACTCATTTGGTTGGTGGGGGCTGGGCCAGTTGCTCCTCTCACAGCCTGTGTGTAGCTCTACCTGCTGGGCTGGGGCTTCTCCAAGTGTGGGTCTGCGGTGGGGCGCAGGGGGGTGGGAGGCCTCGCCTGGGTGGCTCTGAAGCTGGGCTAGGGTGGTCTGTGCTGTGCTGGCTGTGGTGGGCATTGAGGTTGGTGGTGCTGTGGTCGTGGCTGGGGGGTCCAGGGTGCTGGTCCGGGTTTTGTCTCGGTGAACTCAGAGGGGTGGAGATTTGCTCCTCTGTTCCTGGGTGGCGAGGTCGGGCTGCGGTTTAAAGCGATGTCCTTGAGTCTTGGCAAGGATGGGGAATGTCTCTCTGTACAGGTGAACATGGTCATAGAGACAGTCCAGATCGAGGGTGGGATTTAGATTTAGATGCACTATTGTAAAGTGGCTGCTCCACTGGATGTCATAAGGTGAATGCACCAATTTGTAAGTCGCTCTGGATAAGAGCGTCTGCTAAATGACTTAAATGTAAATGTGTACAATAGGTCGCAGGGCACAGTCCCGGGAGAGGCTGGCGTTTATTCTTTGGATTGTGGCAGGGTGGAAGTCCTTCCTCTGTAGAAGGGTTGACAGCGCGATTCTTGAGTTGGGAAAGATTGCGGAGGCCTTCTCGATCACTCCTCGTAGTGAAGTCGACACCCTCTTCTGCTGAGCACGCAGGTCGTTGCTTCCGGTGTGTATGGTTATGTGGCTTGGCGACCCGAGATGGGCCTTATCAAGCAGCTCCATGGCACTCTGCGTTGTTGGACACCACACCTTTCTCGTTTTGTGTTTAGGGAAAAATGTATTCTCCTGAACTAACTTCCCATTTGAGTCCATCAACATGACGATGTCAGCAAATATTTCTTCAGGACTGGAGGGGGCAGAGGGGGGGCTGGTGGGTGTTGGAGCTGGGGTGTGGCTGGTCTGTGCCGGTGCCACTGTCAGTGGGAGGCTGTTCTGTGGGTTGGGGAGGAGGGGTGCAGCAGGCAGGTCTGGGGAAGCCTGGCTGGTTGAGCTGGGCTCCTCTGCTGTGTGAGGGCAGGTCATAGAGTGGTCTAGCTGCTCCTGGAGCCTGTCATTCTGTTCTTTCTCTCCTGCAGCTCCTCTCTTAGTGTGGTCAGATTATTATTACTGCTCTGCCTGTCTTTTTGGAGCTCTCTCACCTCCTTTGTTAGATCAGCCAGCTCTCTCTTGAGTCCGTCTCTCTCTTGCTGAACCTCTTTCAGCTGTGTTGCAAGGCTGCTGTCCTGCTCTGTCCGCACCTTGGTTAGGAGCTCCTCTAAGGTGTGGTTGTCTGGTTGCTGTTGGCTCACGCTCTCCCTGAGCAGGACCACCTCCCCCTCCAGTCTGGTGAACTCATCCCTCATGGCAGCCATGGTGTTGAGGAGGACCACCTCCCCCTCCAGTCTGGTGAACTCATCCCTCATGGCAGCCATGGTGGTGAGGAGGACCACCTCCTCCTCCAGTCTGGTGAACTCATCCCTCATGGCAGCCATGGTGGTGAGGAGGACCACCTCCCCCTCCAGTCTGGTGAACTCATCCCTCATGGCAGCCATGGTGGTGAGGAGGACCACCTCCCCCTCCAGTCTGGTGAACTCATCCCTCATGGCAGCCATGGTGGTGAGGAGGACCACCTCCCCCTCCAGTCTGGTGAACTCATCCCTCATGGCAGCCATGGTGGTGAGGAGGACCACCTCCCCCTCCAGTCTGGTGAACTCATCCCTCATGGCAGCCATGGTGGTGAGGAGGGCCTGAGCCTGCTCTGCACTGAGGGGGTCGCTCTCCTGGGGTGTGTCCTCCACTATGGTGGGAAGAGAGGTGCTGGATGTGCCTTTTTGGGTGGGGAGAGTAGGGGTGAGGGTGGTGCTGGTGGAGTTTGTCTTGTGGGAGGGCATGTCACTGGTGGTGTCCTTCTCTCTCTCTGCTCTCTCCTTAATGGTCTGAAAGTCTGTTTCAAACAGCCTAATGTTACCTTGTACCATGACAGTCCCAGTCTTGTAGAGGTTGATTGTTATCATGGTGCTGTCAGGGTCGTCTGTCTCGATTTTCAGCTTCCACCCATTACAGATTCCCTCTGTCTTTATGGATGGGTAGTGAGAGCAGACTGCTGAGCTCCATGCATTTGGCTGGTCAGTGAGGAAGATGAGATTACTCACGTCACCGTTTTTGTAGAGGTCTGCGAAAAGGGTTTCTGGCTTCCCCTTTAGTAGTTTCTGTTTAAAAGCTTTCCTCGGTGTGTCATTTTTGGCCTCTTTAGGATAGAGAATGGATTCAGCGCTGAGGGGGAGTGGGCACATGGTGCCTGTGGGCTCTGCTGCTGCTGCTCTGTCCTGCTGCCCAGTTGCCATAGCAACCAGTTTGTCTGTCTGTTGCTAGCTAGCGCTAATTTAGCTCAAAAAACATTTTAAAAAAAGAGTGACTAATCCTCACACACAAAAAAACAGAAGATATGTTTAAAGTTAGTCCGTGCTCCTTTCTGGTTTACTCACTCAGTTTTGTCTTTTGATGTAGTTGTATTAACTCCCCTTGCTAGGTTTGTTCCTGCTTGTTTATTCTGGCTAGCTTGTTAGTCTGCTGGCTAGGTCTTTGATGTGTAGCCAGCTAGCTAGCTAGAGTCAAAACTTCTTACCTTGAGGCGCAAAGTTATTTTTTTCCTATTCTGATTGAATAGAGTTGTTGTTCATCACTTCTGGTCTGGAATTCTTTCTTGATTATAGTATCTCATTCTAAAAACCAAAAAATATGAAATATATCAGGAGCTCATGTTAAGCATGTCTCTTTCTCTCTCTTTCTCTCTCTTTCTCTCTCTTGACATTTAAGTGTCAGACAAGCACCAGTTCAAGAACGAGCCGGTGTTTTACCGTTTCCGCTACGATGACGGCACCTACAAGGCCAGGAGCGAGATGGAGGACATCATGTCAAAGGTATCTATCTGTGTTGGTATCAATTCCATTTCAATTCAGTCAAATTGAATTGTCTGAATTTAAATCGAATTGACCCCAACCCTGTTAATATATCAAGATGAAAAACAGCAGGAGTTCTTGTTTTGCACCAAAGCCATAAATAAACAGGCATCTGAAAAGTAGTTGTGGGATGTTGGACTTGGGGAGGGCAAGAGCTGTTACGAGATCAGCGCTTTAAGTGATGTCTGAACACATCTGACTGACTCATGTTTTGTTGCGCAAACGATCACTTCCACCAGGTGTCTTTAGCCAACATCCTACAGCACTGCTTCTGCTTTTGAACACTCAAGGGGAATCCTGACTTCTTCTTAAGTCAAATGTTCACTAAGTCATGCAGTGATGTCAATAGGAGACCAGGTCAAATTTGACTTAAGTTGAAGTTAGAATTTGCCCCTGATTTTGAGGGTTGCCTGCTGAGGATGCAGTGACTCAAAACTTGTTCTCTCTCTACTTCTTGTAGGGCGTGAGGCTTTACTGTCGTCTGCACAGCCTGTATACCCCTGTCGCCAAGTAGGTATCCCTCCTCCTCCCCTCCTACTCTTCCCCCATTTCTTCCTCCTCCCCTTTCCACCTCCGCCTCCCCCTACACCTCTTTCTCTGCCTACTCTCTGTTTCTTCCTTCTCCTCATCTCTCTTCTTCCCCCTGTCCATCTTGTCCCTCTTCCTTCTTCCACGCACACACACACACACACACACACACACACTGCTTCGGTCCTACCGCCGCCTCTCCCTCTTGCTCTGGGGCATTGATTGGTGTTGCCAGGGTGTCTGTCTCATACTTAACAGAATGGGTTTGGGAAAATATCACACTGATAGAAATATGTTGGTCACCCTGTCATAATGTAACAATGTTGGACCCATTTGGTATTTACAATGCAGTTTAGTGAAAACTAATCTGCCAGTTCAGAATGCCAACCGTTGACTGGCAAGGTACAAGGTTTTAAGAACACAGATTTTGGTTTTCTAAAATGTTTAGTGTGACGACTGACCACAACCCCGAGGTTGTATGGTCGTATAGAGGGTGCTACACTGTCGTTTAACATTACATTTGGGTCAATTTGTCATCGTTCACATAGTGCCTTGCAGAAACACCCTGTACTTAGTCACCACAGTGAGATTTATGAGCAAACACACTGTCGGCGTTTTCCGCCCGTCACGTGACAACCAACCAACCACATCCTTTCAGTGCTTCCTGAATCACTTATTTCTTTTTCTTACAATAATGGCCTAGTTTAGATGGTAGGACTTGCCCCTAACTACCAAAACCGGCCTTCGAGTTGAAAAATAAATTCTCTCATTGAATGGCATGCTTTGAGCACTACCGAAAAGTGCTATTTGCAATGAATGAATGACAGACATTTTATTTTTGTGTCAAATCGGCAATTGGCAACCCATCCCTTTGGGGATTAATTGACACATAAACAGACATTATAATTCACTATGGTAATTAAATGATCATTAATCTTCCGGCTTTCTCTGCATTGCGCATCGCATAAAGAGAAAAAATATATATATTTTATTTTATTTATTCATTTAACCTTTATTTAACTAGGTAAGTGAGTTAAGAACAAATTCTTATTTACAATGACGGCCTACACCGGCCAAACCCGGACGACTCTGGGCCAATCACGGCCGGTTGTGATACAGCCTGGATTCGAACCAGGGTGTCTGTAGTGACACCTCTAGCATTGAGAGGCAGTGCCTTAGACCCCAGCACCACCAGTAAATAAGGTTATCCAAACAATAACTACAACCCTAGAGCAGTAAAAATAATATCCATGCATATATATACACACACACAGACCTCAAAAAAAAAAATCTGAAAATCCTCAGGGTTTCGCCTGCCAAATAAGTTCTGTTATACTTGCAGACATCATTCAAACAGTGTTTTCTATCCAAATCTAATAATAATATACATATCTTAGCTTCTGGGCCTGAATAGCAGGCAGTTTACTTTGGACATGCTATTCATCCGGACGTGAAGATACTGCCCCCTATCCCAAAGAAGTTAACAAGAGATTTGTGGAGTGGTTGATACACTTAGGTTGGAGTCATTAAAACTAGTTTATGTAAACTTCTGACTTAAACTGTATTTGAATAGATTACCGGGCATATACAAACAGTTGAAACCGTTATTCAGTACAATGCATCGTATTTAAGCCAATGCTATTTGTGATACAATTTTCTGGTTGTCCCCCCTTGGCCTTCCCATATAAAAAAATCCTAGAACCCTATCTTGGAAGTGTGATTATTTGTGTGCACCTGATTTGCTTGAATGGGTGTTTTATGAAACCATATCCTTACTCGCCCATCTCCTTTTCACTTACAGGGATAGAGACTACCATTTAAAAACCTTCAAGTCTGTGTTGCCTGCCAGCAAACTTGTGGACTGGCTCTTGTCACAGGTACAGTGCACACACACACACACACACACACACACACACGCTCCCCACTGTGTCAACGAGGTGAAAACAACAAGTAAACAGGTGACACTCTTAATTGTGACTGCTTCATTCTGTTTCCAAGGGTGATTGTTCCACACGTGAGGAAGCGGTGACAATGGGGGTCGGACTGTGCAACAACGGCTTCATGCACCATGGTCAGTACAACACATACCAACGTCATGTGTTATAACTGACTGGAGGATATACACCAGGGATATTGCAGTACATTTTTCATCAGGCTCATGTTCCCCTGAGCAGATAGTCAGAGGGCCATAACATAATTTCATATAATTAATTTATGACAACACACGTTGCACTTCACTGGGGAATATACTGTACACACCATGCTAAGTGTTTCTCTGAGCAGGATATTTTTTCCAGAGAACATAATATACCTCTTGTTATACGATTCGGTTATCAATGATGGTATAATCAAAACATAACGTTTGACATTCACAATTTCTTCCTCATAGGTGTCAATTGTCATACACGTTCGGTTGTTTTCTTATAAACAATTAACACCTGGTATTGCATTGTCATATTTCTGTTTCATACTGTAACTGGCATTAGAAAGGTTTCCTATTCACATTGGAACGAATCCATACTTCCACTTTAGGCAAATTTTCACTTAATCATGCATGGATGTCAATGGGAGACTTCCACGTAAATTGGAGTTAAGTGCAAATTCGGGATTTGCCCCATTTATGACAGTCAGTAAATGTAGAAGGTCGTCCCACATCCATACATTTGAGTCAAGTCAGACGACCATAGACCACAGTCAGATATACACTGAACGCTCATGGTCTACGTCATAGCATTGAACCATTGAGAGTCTTTTAAAGGCCTTCCCAGAGCCCAAACATATCCCATAGCCTGGTCTGATTTAACTAGGCTAGACATTCCTGTTCTTGGTAGCTATTTCCTCGGGATGTCGAACACACTCAAACCAGCATAATATACAACATGTCCCGTGACGGACGGAGGCGACCGGAGGCGGGTGGGCGGACGGTCAAACGGATGGACGGACGGACGGAGGCGGGCGGACAGTTTCCGGTCACCTTGCCATGATTAAAAGCAGTGGTTCGCGAGAATGCTGCCATCAATCCACGGGTTTTGGTTGGGGAAGGTTTTAAGTCACCGTGGGTACAAAATCACCAATGCACTTGCTAATAAACTCGCTCACTGAATCAGTGTATAAATCAATGTTGTTGTTCGATGCTATCCGGAACATATCTCAGTCCACGTGATCGAAGCAATTTTGAAGCGTGGAATCAGACCAGCGTTGAACAGACCCGAGCATGGACGTTTCCTGTTTTAGTTTCTGTCTATAGGCTGGGAGCAACAAAATGGAATCGTGGTCAGATTTGCTGAAATGAGGGCGAGGGAGGGCTTTGTATGCATTGCGGGAATTAGAGTAGCAATGATTCAGAATTTTGCCAGCCCGGGTCGCGCAGGATACAAACAGCACTGGATTGAAATCATCAACATGTATTGATAACATCTTTACTAATGCTGCAGAAATGTGCTTAAAAGCAGTATCCAGATTAATCGTATGTAGTGATCACAATATAGTAACCATCTAGGAAAACCAAAGTTCCAAAGGCTGGGCCTAATATAGTTTATAAGAGGTCATACAATAAGTTTGGCAGGGATTCATATGTTGATGTAAAAAATATTTGTTGGTCCGTGGTGTATAATGAGGAGCAACCAGACACTGCACTTGACACATTTATTAAATTGCTTATCCCAGTTACTAGTAAGCATGCAGACATTAAGAAAATGACTGTAAAAACTGTTAAATCCCTGTGGATTGATGAGGAATCGAAAAATGGAATGGTTGAAAGGGATGAGGCAAAAGGAATGGCAAGTAAAGTCTGGCTGCACAAACGATTGGATAACGTACTGCAAATTGAGAAATCATGTGACTAAACTAAATAAAAAGAAGACTACACTATGAAATTTAGATACATTACATAAGGAATGATAGTAAAAAGCTTTGGAGCACCTTCAATGACATTTGGGGACAATAGGTCAACTGAGCTCCAACATTCATTGAACCAGGTGGCTCATTCTTTACAAAACCAACTGATATTGCTACAACTTAAATAATTTTTTCATTGGCAAGATTAGCGAATTTAGGCTTGACATGCCAGCAACACATGCTTACACTACACATTCAAGTATATCTGACCAAATTATGAAAGACAAGACATGTCATTTTGAATTTGTCTATCAACAATGACAAGCCACCAGGGTCTGACAACTTGGATGGAAAATTACTGAGGACAATGGCGGAAAATATTGCCACTCATATTTGCCATATCCTAAATATATCTTAAATGTCTGTCAGCTCAGACACCCATTCAGACACCCATGCATACCCCACAAGACACACCACCAGAGGTCTCTTCACAGTCCCCAAGTCCAGAACAGACTATGGGAGGTGCACAGTACTACATGTAGCCATGACTACATGGAACTCTATTCCACATCAGGTAACTGATGCAAGCAGTAGAATTTAAAAAAAAAAAACAGATAAAAATACACCTTATAGAACAGCGGGGACTGTGAAGCAACACAAGCATAGGCACAGACACATGCATACACATACATTATAACATGCGCACTATACACACACGTGCACATGGATTTTGTGTTGTCGATATGTGGTAGTGGAGTATGAGCCTGAGGGCACATACCTGGTGTGTTGTGAATTTTGTAATGAATATATTGGAATGTTTTCTAAATTGTATAACTACCTTAATTTTGCCGGACCCCAGGAAGAGTAGCTGGTGCCTTGGGGATCCATAATAAATACAAATACAACCTAGGGAACAGGGTGACGTTCCTTTTCAGACACAGACTCCGGTTAAAGATGTATTCAAGTGAACCACATTTATCTTCAGTTCAACTCTTTGTCACAGTTCTGGAGAAGACTGAGTTCAAAGACGAGTCGCAGTTCTTTCGTTTCTACGCCGACGAGGAGATGGAGGGTACCAACTCCAAGAGCAAGCAGCTGCAGCGCAACGACTTTAAGCTCATCGAGAACATCCTGGTCAAGTCCCTAGTGGTGAGTGTAATTACGGTGGTTCCTCCTTTAAAAGTTGCGAGCTTACGCTGCAGTATTTAGAGGTAACTCGTGGTTTAGTATGGTATCCTGCCACTTCATTGCTCCAGACCACCACAAGGGGGAGTTAGAGTACTGATTATGCTTTTGTGTCCTACTGTGTCTAACTGACAATGAATGGGTGACTTAAACCTAATTAGAAACTGATAATTGTGCACGACTTCAGTATTACTTACTAAAACTGTTACACTAAGGTTTTTATTATTTTATTTGTTAGGATTATTTTGCTCTTACTGTATTACTGTAGGCCACTCGTTGTACAGCGCCTGAGTGGCGCAATGGGCTATAAGACAGCATAGCAGTGCAAGCTGTGTTGCTACGGATGCTGGTTCAATACCTGTGCTGGCCTTGAATGGGAGACCCATGAGATGGTTTTTGTTTTTTCTCCCCCTAAAATCAGAAATAAATCATTCAGAATAACAAACTGGCTTAATTTACACATTAGTAACAATGGCTCACCCCATGTTCAAGAATGGCCTTTTTCTCGCTCGTTTTACATTATTTGAAAACAAAATCCTCTTCAAAATATTTAAGGGGCATTGCACTAATAATGGCGCTGACTAGGGAAATGTTCCCGCTGTTCTGTTCTTAGTATCAGTCTGCACGTTCAAACTAAAACAATGTAACTAATAGCATCTTTATGCTTTCATTAATAAAATAATGATAAAAATACTCTTTCAATATGCCGATGTTTATTTAGTTATGGATCCATTCCCCGTTGGGGAATTGAACCCCGGTCTTCCGCGTGCCTTGCCCGCATGACATAGGGATTCTTAAGCTAAATAGCCCAGTACTGTACTGCCGACCGTCACCTTGTGCAGCGCCATATTTTCCATTCCATCCTAATGGAAACCCAGAGGCTTTTTAGTGTTTTCTTGGAATAGAGAAACCATTATATTAATCAAATGAAATAAGCAAGTACCAGTCGAAAGTTTGAACACACCTACTCATTCCAGGATTTGTCTTTATCTTTACTCTTTTCTACATTGTAGAATAATAGTGAAGACGTCACAATTATGAAATAACACATGGAATCTGTTAAGAACAAATTATTTTTAACAAGGACAGCCTACCCCTTCCTCCACGTTGGGGAATTGAACCCTGGTGTCCTGCGTGCCTGCATTTCCATGTTTACTATAGTATGTATTGTAGGCTATGTTTACATGTCACACTGCACAGTAACCTAATAAACAAATGCAGGTGGCTTATCTTCTTTATTGCTTTATTATCCAAATGGAAAAGCATATACTGTACAGTACTGTATTTCTTCATCAGCATCTTTATGCTTTCGTTAATAAAATAATGATTAAAAATACTCTTTCAAAATGCCTTTATTTAGACTACAATCGCTCACTGTCGTTTTTATATTTTTCAAATATCGTTACTTTTTTAACGAAGCGATTTATTATTATTAATTTAGAATTATATTAAAGCCCCTTAGGATCTGTGAGAATATCTAACGAAAAATGCCCCTTAGAGATTAATTTAGAATCCTCCGATCCTCTAAATGTAATTATTGGTGGAGAGTTATGTCATTGAAAAAAATATTTTTTGATATACTGTAGGCCTACCATAGAAGAAATGAGTATTGGTTACACTACAATTAGGGTGTGGAAATGTTATGCCCCTTAGATATTAATTTAGAATCCTCAAATCCTATTACGCTGTAGCCCACTCCCGACCGTCACGTTGTACAACGCAATATTTTCCATTCCAACACTGAGGGTTTCATTTTTCTCGGAATAGAAACACCATAATATAAATTCAATTAATTAAGCCAAATTTCTTAAAGTCAGTCCCATGTACACTGTTATTCCAAAAAAGGTTTTAAATTCTCTAGTACAGCCAGTATTGAAGAATGTCAAATGCTTCTCAAAGTTGCCCTCTAGTGGTAAAACTAGCACTAACTTGCATTAACGTAAAAATGTCTGACAATTAAATAACGTGCCATTGAATGCTGCTGCTGCAGTATGACACAACTTTTAAAGGAGGAACCACTCTACACACACAAGAATGTACACAAATACACACACAAGAATGTATCCCCACACACATGAATGCACACACACGCACACACACATGAACGCACACACACACGTACACGCACACACACACACATGAACGCACGCACACATACACGCACACACATGCACGCACACACACACATGTGTTGGTCAAACTAGCACTAACTTGCATTAACGTAAAAATGTCTGACAATTAAATAACGTGCCATTGAATGCTGCTGCAGTATGACACAACTTTTAAAGGAGGAACCACTCTACACACACAAGAATGTACACAAATACACACACAAGAATGTATCCCCACACACATGAATGCACACACACACACATGAACGCACGCACACGCACACGCACACATGAACGCACGCACACACACACGTACACACACACACTTACACGTACACGGACACACATGAACACACACACACACGCATGAACGCACACACACACAAGCACATGAACGTACACACACACACATGAACGTACTCACACACACATGAATGTACACACACACACATGAATGTACTCACACACACATGAATGTACTCACACACACATGAACGTACACACATGAATGTACCCACACACACATGAATGTACCCACACACACATGAATGTACCCACACACACATGAATGTACACACACACATGAATGTACACACACACAAGAATGCACACACGTCCACACACGAACGTACACACACACACACGCATGAACGCACACACACACGCATGAACGCACACGCGCAAGCACATGAACGTACACACACATGAACGTACACACACACACACACACATGAACGTACACACACATGAATGTACACACACACACACACTCACACAAACATGCACACACGTCCACACACGAACGCACACACACACACACATACATGAACACACACACACACACAAACGCACACACACGCATGAACGTGCACACACACACACGCATGAACGTGCACACACACACACGCATGAACGTGCACACACACACACGCATGAACGTGCACACACACACACACACACACACATGAATGCGCACACACACACACATGAATGCGCACACACACACACACACATGAATGTACACACACATGAACGTACACACACACATACACACACATGAACGTACAAACACACCACACACACACACACACACATGAATGCGCACACACACACACATGAATGCACACACACACACACACACATGAATGTACACACACATGAACGT
Source organism: Oncorhynchus nerka (assembly GCF_034236695.1). Classification (NCBI taxonomy): domain Eukaryota; kingdom Metazoa; phylum Chordata; class Actinopteri; order Salmoniformes; family Salmonidae; genus Oncorhynchus; species Oncorhynchus nerka. Next base: position 48,175,635 of record NC_088415.1, on the reverse strand, counting down.
ACACACACACATACACACACATGAACGTACAAACACACCACACACACACACGAATGTACACACACACACACACACACACAAATGTACACACACATAAATGAGCACATACACTTGTGTGAACGTAACAGCACTGTACATTTGTTACCAGTCAGTAATTCATTGAATGGTTTGTCCGCTGCTGTAACAATAAGCTGTCACACAGTGGTATTTAGAGGAGCAGGTTTTTGACTTCCCCAGAAGTCTGGGCATGATCAGAAACAGCCATGTCCTTCACTCTGCAAGGCCCAAGTGTGTGTGTGCGTATGTTTGTGTGATGACTTTAACCACATCTGGCTGTGGGTATCAGAGAGCACTTGGAGACATCTCATCCCCTCAGTGTCTGATGCAGCTCAAAACATCTCCTTTGAAGATGAGACAGGGCTTTGAAGTCCAACTGATCCATTAATGGCAGATGTCTTTGGGAAATCAGCGGGTTATGTTTCGGTGTGTGTGTAAGGAAGTCTCATAGGATGCGAGCATCAGGAAGAACAATTCAAACTAATGAGTTCAGTCGCTTTTGAGGAGACATGCACTTGACAGTTTGCTCATATTCAAACCGAACATTTGACAACATTAGTTCCGATAAAACGGTTAAGATATAAATATATTCTACAATATATATAAGGAAAATCAAGTATCAACACCCACAGACGGTCATGAGTTCAGTTGAAATGGATATAATTATTTTCTCCATGGGGGTAATTTCAGAAAGATGTTCCAAGAGAGGAGTCACGTTACGTGTTACGTGTTTCCATGCGTGAGCCGCACTTAGAATTGAATTAACCCCCCAACTGTGTGTGAAGATGGTAATTACGAATGGCTCTCCTATCCAATCAAATCTGATTCAAATCAAATGTTGTCACTAACAGTGAAATGCTTACTTATGGGGCCTTCCCAACAAATGCAGAGAGAAAATTAAAAACAATAATAAATACACAATGTGTAACGACAACTTCCCTATATATACACGGGATACCAGTATCGAGTCAATGTGCAGGGGTACGAAGTACAGTTGAAGTCGGAAGTTTACACACACCTTAGCCAAACACATTTAAACTCAGTTTTTCACAATTCCTGACATTTAATCCTAGTAAGAATTCCCTGTCTTAGGTCAGCTAGGATCACCACTTTATTTTAAGAGTGTGAAATGTCAGAATAATAGTAGAGTGATTTATTTCAGCTTTTATTTCTTTCATCATATTCCCAGTGGGTCAGAAGTTTACATACACTCAATTAGTATTTGGTAGCATTGCCTTTAAATTGTTTCACTTGGGTCAAATGTTTTGGGTAGCCTTCCACAAGCTTCCCACAATAAATTGGGTTAATTTTGGCCCATTCCTCTTGACAGAGCTGGTGTAACTGAGTCAGGTTTGTAGGCCTCCTTGCTCGCACACACTTTTTCAGTTCTGCCGACAAATTTTCTATACGATTGAGGTCATGGCTTTGATGGCCACTCCAATATCTTGACTTTGTTGTCCTTAAGCTATTTTGCCAAAACTTTGGAAGTATGCTTGGAAGACCCATTTGCGACCAAGATTTAACTTCCTGACTGATGTATTGATGTTGCTTCAATAGATCCACATAATTGTCCATCCTCATGATGCCTTTTATTTTGTGAAGTGCACCAGTCCCTCCTGCAGAAAAGCACCCCCACAACATGATGCTGCCACCCACGTGCTTCACGGTTAGGATGGTGTTATTCGGCTTGCAAGCCAAAAAGTACGATCTTTGTCCCTGTGTGCAGTTGCAAACCATAGTCTGGCTTTTTTATGCCGGTTTTGGAGCAGTGGTTTCTTCCTTCCTGAGCAGCCTTACAGGTTATGTCGATATAGGACTCGTTTTACTGTGGATATAGATACTTTTGTACCTGTTTCCTCCAGCATCTTCACAAGGTCCTGAACTGCTGTTCTGGAATTGATTTGCACTTTTCGCACCAAAATACATTCATCTTTACGAGACGGAATGCATTTCCTTCCTGAGCGGTATGATGGCTACGTGGTCCCATGGTGTTTATACTTGCATACTATTGTTTGTACAGATGAACGTGGTACCTTCAGGCATTTGGAAATAGCTCCCAATAATGAACCAGACTTGTGAGGTCTACAATTTCTACAAGGTCTTGGCTGATTTCTTTTGATTTTCCCATGATGTCAAACTGAGTTTGAAGGTAGGCCTTGAAATACATCCACAGGTACACCTCCTATTGTCTCAAATGATGTCAATTAGCCTATCAGAAGCTTCTTAAGCCATGACATAATTTTCTGGAATTTTCCAAGCTGTTTAAAGGCACAGTCAATAAAAATAATCTGTCTGTAAACAATTGTTGGGGAAATTACTTGTCATACACAAAGTAGGTGTCCTAACCGACTTGCCAAAACTATAGTTTGTTAATAAGAAATGTGTGGAGAGGTGTATATATGCACATATAACTAGGAATAAACTGACTAGGCAACAGAATAGACAATAAACAGTAGCAGCAGCATATATGATGAGTCAAAAGAGTTTGTGCAAAAAGGGTCCCAACAAATTGTGCTATTGTGTTTTTCTCACTTTTTTTGTAACTTAATTTGTACATCATGTTTCTGCCACCGTCTCATATGACTGAAAAGTGCTTCTAGATATTCAGGACAGCGATTTATCATCTTGGACTGGAAGAATACTTTTTCTTTAACGAGCCGGACACAAAGGATTTACTTCAGACATCTGACAAGGCCCTCATCCCCATCATTCGCAGGAGAAAGAGGCGGAGATATCAGGGACTTAGGTCTGGGTGCCTTGTAAGGATCCGACAGAGAGTGGGTAATCTGCCTTTACCATCGGTCGTATTAGCCAACGTACAATCATTGGATAATAAAATGGTCGACCTACGATCACCTTTATTTTCTACCAATGGGACATTAAAACTGTAATATCTTATGTTTCACTGAGTTGTGGCTGAATGACGACATGAATAACATGCATCTGGCGGGCTTTACACTGTATCGGCAAGATAGAACAGCAGCCTCTGGTAAGACAAGGGTTCTGTGTAATATTTGTAAACAACAGCTGGTGCATGAAATCTAATAGTAAGGAAGTCTTGAGGTTTTGCCCGCCTGAGTTCGAGCATCTCATGATAAGCTGTAGACCACACTATTTACCAAGAGATTTTTCATCTATATTCTTCATAGCTGTCTATTTACCACCACGAACTGATCCTGGCACTAACACCGCACTCAATGAGCTGTGTAGGGCCATAAGCAAACATGATAATGCTCATCCAAAGGCGGCGCTCCTACTGGCCGGGGACTTTAATGCAGGGGAACTTAAATCCGGTTTACCTAATTTCTTCCAGGATGTTAAATGTACAACCAGAGGGGGAAAAAATCTTAGACCACCTTTACTCCACACACAGAGACGGGTACAAAGCCGTTCAGGGTCCTGTTCGTTCCAGATAGTACATCTTGCCACGTGGTAGCAGAGAGAACAGTCTGACTTGGGTGGCTGGAGTATTTGACAATGAAAAAAATCTTTTTTTTCCCAATTATTTTTCTCCCTTTTTTTCTCCCCAATTTCATGGTATCCAATTGTTAGTAGTTACTGTCGTCTCATCGCTACAACCCTTGTACGGACTCGGGAGAGGCAAAGGTCGAGAGCCATGCGTCCTCCAAAACACAACCCAACCAAGCCACACTGCTTCTTAACACAGAGCTCATCCAACCCGGAAGCCAGCCGCACCAATGTGTCGGAGGAAACACTGTACACCTAGCGACCTGGTCAGTGCGCACTGCGCTAGGCCCGCCACAGGAGTCGCGTGAGGAGACAAGAATATCCCTGCCGGCAAAACCCTCCCTAACCCAGACGATGCTAGGGCAATTGTGAGTCGCCCCATGGACCTCCCGGTCGCGGCCGGCTGCGACAGAGCCTGAGCTCGAGTATTTTACAATTTATAGTGACTCCTCTGACACTACCTTGTATAGAGGGCCTGGATGGCAGGGAGCTCAGCCCCAGTGATGTACTGGGCTGCACACACTACCCTCTGTAGCACCTTGCGGTTGGATGCCGAGCAGTTGTCATACCAAGCGGTGATGCAGCCAGTCAAGAAGCTCTTAATGGTGCAGCTGTAGAACATTTTGAGGATCTGAGGGCCCATTCCAAATCTTTTCATCCTCCTGAGGGGGAAGAGGAATTGTCGTGCCCTCTTCACAACTGTGTTGGTGTGTGTGGACCATGCTAATTCCTTAGTGATGTGGATACTGAGGAACTTGAATCTCTCGACCTGCTCCACTAAAGCCCTGTAAATTTGGATGGGGGCATGCTCAGCCCTGCGTTTCCTGTGGTCCACTATCAGCTCCTTTGTCTAGCTGATGTTGAGGGAGAGGTTGTTGTCACTGACCTCCTCAATATAGTCTGTCTTATCATCATCTGTGATCAGGCCTACCACCGTTGTTGTCAGCAAACTTATTGATGGTGTTGGAGTCGTGCGTGGCCACGCAGTCATGGGTGAACAGGTATTACAGGAGGGGACTGAACATGCATACCTGAGGGGTGCCCGTGTTGAGGGTCAGCGTGGCGGATGTGTTCCCTAACCTCACCACCTGGGGGAGGCCATTCAGGAATTCCAGGATCCAGTTGCAGATAGGTGTTCAGTTGCAGGGTCCTGAGCTTAGTGGTGAGCTTTAAGGGCACTATGGTGTTCAATGTTGAGCTGTAGACCATGAACAGCATTCTGTTCATTCACATAGGTGTTCCTCTTGTCCAGGTGGAAAAGGGCAATAGAGATTGCGTCATCTGTAGATCTGTTGCATTACAGGTGTAGCGAAAACAAGCATTTCGCTACACCTGCAATAACATCTGCTAAATATGTGTATATGACCAATAAAATTGGATTTGTTTTGATGGGGTAGTATGTGAATTGGATGTGAATCTGGGATGATGGTGTTGATGTAAGCCATGCCCAGCGTTTCAAAACATTTCATGGCTACCAATTTGAGTACTACAGGACTATTGTAATCTTGAAAGGTCCACTTGGCATTCTTGTGCACAGGGACTATGGTGGTGTGCTTGAAACATATAGGTATTACAGACTGGGTCAGGGAGAGGTTGAAAATGTCAGTGAAGACACTTGCCAGCTGGTCAGCGCATGCTCTGAGTACGCGTCCTGGTAATCCGTTAGTCCCCGAGGCCTTGTGAATGTTAACCTGTTTAAAAGTCTTAATCACATTGGCTAGAGAGAGCGAGATCACACAATCATCCGGAACAGCATGGTACATGGTTCAGTGTTGCTTGCCTCGAAGTGAGCATAAATGGCATTTAGCTCATCTGATAGGGTCACATCACTGGGTGGTTGGGTTTCCCATTGTAATCTGTGATGGTTTGCAAGGATCTTAGTCCTATTTTGATGCTTAGCCTGTTTGATGGCTCGTCGGAGGTCATAGTGGATTTCTTATAAGCTTCCGGATTGGCGTACTGCTCCTTGAAAGCTGCAGCTCTAGCCTTTAGCTCATAGCGGATGTTGCCTCTTTCATGTCTTCTGGTTGAGATATGTACGTACGGTCATTGTGGGGATATCATTAATGCACTTATTAACCTGTCTGGCAGGTGGCACGGTAGCGTCCCACCTCGACAACAGCAAGTGAAATTGCAGGGCGCCAAATTCAAAACAGAAATCCCATAATTAAAATTCCTCAAACATACAAGTATTATACACCATTTTAAAGATAAACTTCTTGTAAATCCAACCACCGTGTCCGATTTCAAAAAGGCTTTACGGTGAAAGCACAGTCAGAAATGGCGATTAAATTCATCACTGACCTTTGATCTTCATCAGATGGCACTCACAGGACTTCATGTTACACAATAAATGTGTGTTTTGTTCGATAAAGTTAAACTTTATGTCCAAAAACCTCAGTTTTGTTGGTGCGTTTTAGTTCAGTAATCCAAAGGCACAATGCGCGCCCTCAACATCCAGACAATAATATTTCAACCGGACAAAAGCTTCATCAGTAGAAAAGGTAAACATGAAATGCGCGCTCCCGATCACGTGCTTGGCTCATGTCTGGAAATTTCCACTGCCCACTCATTGAAAGTGCTGTATCTCCCTAATTTTTCAGAGTAAAAGCCTGAAACAATGCCTAAAGACTGGCCACATGTAGAGGAAGCCATAGAGATCGTGAACTGGGTCCTAAGTCTTTGTATGGTGGATAGGCTTTCAATGGAAAAACAGCCTTTCAAAATAATAGTACTTCCTGGATGGATTTTCATCAGCTTTTCGCCTGCCATATCAGTTCTGTTATACTCAGACATTATTTGAACAGTTTTGGAAACTTTAGTGTTTTCTATCCAAATCTACTAATTATATGCATATCCTAGCATCTGGGCCTGAGGAGCAGGCAGTTTATTTTGGGCACGCTTCTCATCCAATCTTCCGAATGCTGCCCCTACCCGAGTGAAGTTAATGAAGCCGGGACTGATGTGGTGAATGTTAGCTGATGAATCCTGGAACATATTCCATTCTGTGCTAGTGAAGCTGTCCTGTAGATTAGCATCCGCTTTATCTGACCATTTCCATATTGAGCATCACTGGTACTTCCTGTTTTGAGTTTTTGCTTGTATGCATTAATCAAAATATAGCATTATGGTCAGATTTGCCAAATGGAGTGCAAGCCTTCTATGTGTTTCTGTATGTGGAGTAAAGGTAGTCTAGAGTTTTATTGCCTCTTGTTGCACAGGTGACCTTCTGGTAAATATGAGGTCAAACTGATTTCAGTTTCCCTGCATTAAAATGACTGGCCATGAAATATGTATTTTCTTGTTTGCCTATACAGCTTGTTGAGTGCGGTCTTAGTGCCAGAATCGGTTAGTGTCGTGGTAAATAGACAGCTATGAAAGATATATTGCTTAACCTCTCTGGGATATGTGGTACGCTAGCGCCAGGGAAAATGCAGAGCACCAAATTCAATTCAATTACTATAAAAATCTAACTTTCATTAAATCACACATGCAAGATAGCAAATTAAAGCTACACTTGTTTTGAATCCAGCCAACATGTCAGATTTCAAAGGCATTTCAGCGAAAGCAAACGATGCTATTATCTGAGGATAGCACCTCCGTAAACAAAGAGAAAGCATATTTCAACCCTGCAGGCGCGACACAAAACGAAGAAATAAAAAAATAATTAATGCCTTACCTTTGACGAGCTTCTTTTGTTGGCACTCCAATATGTCCCATAAACATCACAAATGGTCCTTTTTGTTCGATTAATTCCGTCGATATATATACCCAAAATGTCAATTTATTTGGCGCGTTTGATCCAGAAAAACACCGGTTCCATCTTGAGCAACGTGACTACAAAATATCTCAAAAGTTACCTGTAAACTTTGCCAAAACATTTCAAACTACTTTTGTAATATAACTTTAGGTATTTTGTAATGTAAATAATTGATCAAATTGAAGACGGGATGATCTGTGTTCAATCCAGGAGTCAAACAAACTGTAGCATGCTTTCTGGTCACGCACCTCTATCTATCTAACAGTACACTTCAAGTGACCCTTGTTCAAGATGGCCGTACTTCTTCATTACACAAAGGAAAAACCTCTACCAATTTCTAAAGACTGTTGACATCCAGTGGAAGCGATAGGAACTGCATGAAGGTCCCTTAGAAATCTGGATTCCCAATGAAAACCCATTGAAAATAGTGACCTCAAAAATACAATCTGAATGGTTTGTACTCTGGGTTTCGTCTGCTATCCAAATCTACTAATAATATGCATACCTTATCTTCTTGGGCATGCATTTCATCCGGACGTGAAAATACTGCCCCCTGTCACCAAGAAGTTAATAGTATGGTCTGCAGCCTATCATGAGCTATTCTAACTCAAGCGAGCAAGAACTTGAGACTGTTTTTAACATTAGAAATCTTTGCACTTGCTGTTGTTAAGAAATAAACACAACCCTCCTCCGTTCGTCTAATCCGAGGCTGCTGTCCGGTCTTAAAGATGTATTATCCAGATGTATTATCCATATCCATACCATCAATGAGATGTGCATTGTCCTTGTTCAGCCACGACTACGAGAAACTTTGAATATTACAGTTCTTCAGGTCCCATTGATAGGATAGTCTCAAACGGAGCTCCTCCGGTTCCTTCTCTAGTGACTGTAAGTTCTCCAATAGAAAGGAAGGTAGAGGCGGTTTATTTGCTCACCAACGTTGTCTCATCAGGGTACTGGCTCGTCTGCCTCTTTTACATCGTCGCTTCCTCTTTCGAGTCTGGGGCATTAGGGCCTGGTATGGAGTAAGCTGAACGTCCATAGCTGCCGACTTGTTTACGTAGAAATTGTCATCCAGATCGAGGTTAGTGATCGCATTCTGATGTCCAGAAGCTGTTTTCGATAATAGGAAATGATGGTGGAGACATTATGTAGATAAGTGTTTAAAAAAAACACACAAAACATCAGAATTGTCACATTTACCAACAGGTGCTGGAAGAATGAGAGGAATTTCGAATCCCCTTAACCCCTTAAGAAAAGGGCTGGAAACTGGAGTTACATTGCCAGGCTAACATTAACGCATTAGCTTTCCCTAGTGTTTCTTCAGAAGAACAAAGTAGGAAGTAGACATGATGCCCCATCCCCAATGATTAGCTCAAATGCTAATCCTTCCTAGTCCTTCCAGCCATGATTGAAGTGATGGACCCCAACACACACACACACACAGCTCTTTGACGCTGCAGAGACCATTGTTTTAGCCGTTCTCCTGTTACCAGTCTCCTCAGACGGCGTTAGCGATAGCCATCTTATCACAACTATGCAGAAGGGAAATAACCCCCACCTTGCAATTGGCGACTCTCCCGTTATTGCTCTGTAATGGAATAGTCCCAAATAAACCCAAATGTGATGTACGTATTTTACGCAGGTCTGTCATTGCATTGTCATTCGTTTGTTATTGACTGCACAGAGAGTGCCAGATAAAATGTCCTGATTTTGTTGGTTTGTTGTTCTGATGCATGAATGAATGAATCAATGTCGGTCAATGCCTTCTAAGCTCCTTGGTTGATGTTATTTTGTCTCCCCATAGATCCACCCGGAGGAGGAAGACTACGGCTTTGAGATTGAGGAGAAGAACAAGGCCATCGTGGTGAGGTCTGTCACCAGGGGCTCTCACGCTGAGGTGAGGAGTCTATAAACACACACACACACATAGACACGTAAAAGACACACACATAGATGACGACATACACACCCACCTATGCTTCCTCCTCCTTACTGACAGAGCCCGTTAGTCCCAGTGTGTGAGACAGTGGTGGTACTGTCTCCTCATGGGGACTTTATTCTCAGTGTGAGGATCAGAGCTGTTAGACATGTCTGCTCACATTCTCCCCACTGCCATCTCAGCTCTCTCTCTCTCTCTGTGTGTGTGTGTGTGCTGGAGGACATCCTTATATCTACTCTCTTTCTGAATCAACTCCTCAAGGTCTTGTTGACTAGTTGGATCAGAGCATATGTGCAACGACTGGGGATCCCTGAGGAAGGGAGGGATTGGTAAACACAGTCTTACAGCATTCCTTCCCTAACTGTTTCTGTGTTCCTTAATATCTTACTCCCCTCGCTGCCTGCCCACTCCAACTCACTCCTCCCGCCCTAAGGCCTACAGTTGTACCATCATCCTTACAGTTCCTAAAACGAACCTCTCACACTCCCTCTGTGCCCCTACACAATTTTTCCTCCCTCTCGTTTCCACTCCATCTCACTCCTCCTCATCCCCCTTCTATTCCTCCCCTCCTCTGCTTCAGACAGTGCCAGTGTAGTTGGGCCCTGGCTGGCACAGAGCGTGTGTATCCGAGACTGCCCAAACAATGAGTCCGTGTGTGCGTTGTGAATGAGGCTCAGCTGATTCCCATGGCCCAGTGGGGGGGAAAAAACCTGGGAGAGCCAGGGACTCCGGGAGTGTTGCGGGGAGAATACCGAACACACAAATGTGAAAACGCACGCAGGCACACTCACTCACTCACTCACTCAGTGGGCCACTGTGCATTCCTGTTCTGGGCTGTTCTCTAGAGCCAGCTTCCCAGACAACCAAAGCCAAGTGTCATACTGGTGGATCTGGTCCCTGTTTTGTCTCCTGTGTCCTGGGCTAGCCAGAGAGGATATAAAGGCTGCAGTGGGAAGAGCTGTGTTTTTGATCATTTAGATGTTATTTTTATGCTATTTCCATCACTTATCCAGGTTTTATAAGTGAAATCTGGTCAAATTGTTCACACTATTTTACATCTGAAAAACAAAATGGACACTGACATACCAGAAATGAAGAGACAACCTACCCTGATGTTCCGCCGTTGTTGTCTCTCTCTCTCCATCCTCCCCTCCAGATGGCGGGGCTGCAGGAGGGCAGGAAGATCTTCACCATCAACGAGGACCTGGTGTTTCTCAGGCCCTTCCAGGAGGTGGAGACCATGATCAGCCAGGCCTTCTGCATCCGCCGCTCCTTACGCCTGCTGGTCAACACCAAGTCCAAGGAGTGAGTACACAGGCATGTGTATACACACAGACAAGTATCCTCCACACACCTACACTAGTGGCAGTCGGTGCTGTTTAAGATGAGGGAGGACAATTTTTTTTTTAGGAGCATGGCCTTATTTCTATTACAGCATATTGGAAGACTGTCGTATTCCATTCATCCAGCTTAATGTAACACCGATAGGTTTAGGCTACTACATGATACTCATTGTTCCTATATCCATCATGCGGTTGGCTGCAAAATAGCCTATGAATGAAAGTTTACAATGTAGGTGAACAGGTAAACAGAGAAATTTGAGTCAAGGTGACAGACATTGACACATTCAATACCGCCTTGCACAATCTTACCTGCATCTAGCTGATCTAGTGTGTAGTCATTAGTCCACCAGTTGCAAACGAGTTTCTATTGAACAGGTATGTTTATCCCTGTTTTTGTTCTGTTTGCTTCTGTTTAAGAAACGTTTTTCAACAGAATCGGCGGAATGAATACACACCTGATCACATGCAAGGGTGTGTCGAGTAATCAGAGAAAACGAGTATCGTAACGCATATGGGAAATTTTCTGGATCAGATTACAGATTAGTATCGGGACAAATAATGCTTCACAAAAGCAGTGCACTGGGCCTTTTACAGGAAGGTTGCACAGGAAGGTTGCATTTTGGCTTCTGCTCAGATGGCTGAAGCGAGCGGGGAACACATGCAGCACACACACACACCACCGGCTACAGACCTACCACAGATCTTACTTGCAGTGCTGTAGTGCTATTTCTATAGATGAGGGAGCGCACAACTTGCATATATATATACACGGGGTACCAGTATCGAGTCAAAGTGCAAGGGTACGAAGTATAGTTGAAGTTGGAAGTTTACATACACCTTAGCCAAATACATTTAAACTCCGTTTTTCACAATTCCTGACATTTAATCCTAGTAAAAATTCCCTGTTTTAGGTCAGTTCGGATCACCTCTTTATTTTAAGAATGTGAAATGTCCGAAAAATAGTAGAGAGAATGATTTATTTCAGCTTTTATTTCTTTCATCACATTCCCAGTGGGTCAGCAGTTTACATACACTCAATTAGTATTTGGTAGCATTGCCTTTAAATTGTTTAACTTGGGTCAAAAGTTTCAGGAAGTCTTCCACAAGCTTCCCACAATAAGTTGGGTGAATTTTGGCCCATTTCCCTCTGACAGAGCTGGTGTAACTGAGTCAGGTTTGTATGCCTCCTTGCTCGCACACGCTTTTTCAGTTCTGCCCACTTTCTCTCTCTTTGAGTCAATTACTAACCACATTTTATGCACTGCAGTGCTAGTTAGCTGTAGCTTATGCTTTCAGGACTAGATTAATTTTCTGATCCTTTGATTGGATGGACAACATGTCGGTTCATGCTGCAAGAGCTTTGATGTCATAATTACCGTGGAAGTCTATGGAAAAGGGGGGGTGAGAAAGACGAGCCTCCTAGGTTTTTTATTGAAGTCAATGTACGCAGAGGAGGATGGAAACTAGCTGTCCTCCGGCTACAACATGATGCTATCTTATAAAATGCTGTTGAGGCTACTGTAGACCTTCATTGCAGAACAGTGTGTTTTAATCAAATATTTGGTGATGTGAATATATTAAGTATAGTTTTATCTAAAAAGGTTTTTTAAAAAAACGTTTTTAATGTTTCACTATTGTTTTAAATTCACTGGCGCTGGTCCTCCCCTTCCTCCTCTGAGGAGCCTCTACTGACCTACACACACACACTCTCGTTGTTATAGGATTGTGAAGATTCCAGACACTCCCTATGCCCTGTCCTTCAAACTCAGTGGCTCTGCCCCACCTCATGTACATGCAGTAAGGAAAGGTGAGTAACAACCTCTCTGATTGGGAAAGGGGGATACCTAGTCAGTTGTACAACTGAATGCATTGAACTGAAATGTGTCTTCCGCATTTAACCCAACTCTTCTGATTGGGAAAGGTACGGGGGGCTTCCTTAATCATCATTAAATTATAGGATGAGCCGTTACCTGCCAGCCATGCACCTGTTAGCTTCACTTCCAGTTTCTTGAGGCTCTGCTCTTTAGGACCACATGTTGGCCAGGCTATGGTCAAAGTACGTTTAAAAAGGAAAGAAAAAACACTGATTTACAACTGAGTCACGAGCAAGGGATCGGTCCAAATGTGTAAAACAGTTGGATAAGGAAGGAGGAAACATGACCGCCTATTTTCTGCTGCATTGAGGGAGAAGGAGTCACGACCCGGGGTCTTGCTTCTCTTTTATTATGTCAGAGGGAGCTCATACCCTCTGATCTGAACAGACACACGCAGGCTCCTTTCAGCTACTGGCCCCATAGGAGTTTCTGAATGATATCATACTCCCCAGCTCCCTCTCTCTTCTCCTAAATCAGGATCCTGGTTGACGGCTGGGATTTGGTTGGCTTGGGTTGGCTGCTTAACTGAAGTTATGGAGTCGTGTGCTTAGTGTGAGGTGGATCACTGGGGAAATTATGCTATGCCTGTTTTTTTTTTAAAAGGGACAGGAGATCTGTTCTTATTTTAGGGCACAGCTAAAGTGTTACCAGACAACTTATTTGAGTACCAAAACAATATAGGAACTTTAATTATTATTAAACACATAGCTTTATAATAATATATGCCATCTAGCAGATGCTTTTATCCAAAGTGACATACATGTGTGCTTACATTTTATGTATCGTGGTCCCGGGAATTGAACCCAAAACCCTGGAATTGCTAATGCCATGCTTTACCACCTAAGCCACACACCTATCTACTTCTGAGATAAGCAGATGGTCTTGGACATGCCTTATTCTCTGATGATGATAAAAACAGATGGGATCTCCAAATAAAATAGAATTAGCTAAATATGTACAGAATGGACCAGATAAGGATACATTGTACACATGCTGTTATTATAGAAAAACACTCATTCAACATGCATACATTCTGTGACATCGGTGGTTACAGGATTACACATAAGAACTGTGTCCCTGCCCACTTTGACCCCTGCATGATTATAGGGTCGGAGGCGGCGGTGGCAGGCCTCCAGCCAGGTCAGTGCATCCTGAAGGTGAATGGCAACAACATGAACCATAGCGACTACCAGGAGGTCCTGGAGCACTTCACCTCCCACCACGACCAGCAGGATCAGCCCGACATGGTGAGACATAGTTTGCGTGCAGAGCTGTGGTCCAGCGGTAACACTGCCAGATCCATACAAACATGGGACTCCCTACTGGGAAAACAGGGTTCAATCCCTGTCTCATCCACCTCTGATTCTTACTGTCTGTCAACAAAGCATTCAAATACATAGGGAGAGTCTCTTTTTTTAAGAAAGAGACATTTGACGACAAACATTGTTTTAGTACTTTACGCACAATATTAGGGAAACATACAGGATCAGAGATTCAACCATGATGGCATTAGCCTAATGTACCATTGTGACTTTTCTACCAGTGTCAAGACGTGTTTCAATCAAACTACTGTAGTGTGTTCCCTTCTACAGTGTCACATGCAAGGGTTTGACTGGTTTAATGCATCACAACCAGGGTTCTTCTTCATCCTCAATTTCACTCTTCTATTGTTTACAGTGAACTGCCAATATACCTACTTTTCCACTTGTTTTTATTTTCCTACTGTGACAAATATTTTGGCTTTATCGGCTTGGGACAGTGCAGGGTATACTATGGAGCAGAGGTGAGACCAGGTCATTGTTTTACAAGTCATAAGTAATTCTCAAGTCTTAGCACTCAAGTCCCAAGTCCAGTCCCAAGTCAAGACAGGCAAGTCCCAAGTCAAGACCGATAAGTGTCAAGTCTCAAGTCCTAAACTTTGAGTTTCGAGTATAACAAATAAATGTTATTGTGATCGACTATCGAGGTTCGCTATGGGGCGAAATCAGGTGATGTATGCTTGTAAAACAATCGTATAACCTCAATCGCCCAACCTTGATTTAGGAACATCTGGCAGGATTTAGGCTACCAACTGCCTAGCCAGTTGTAGCTCAATCTTGGGTGCAATGATCACATTCCCGCACTGATTGTGTGGAGGCTCATTGATTTAACGTTACGCTAGCCTACATGACACTAGCAAAGTAATAAAATATATAGCTGTCGGCTATATTCGCCACGCCTTACCATTCTTTGTGCAGCTTCAAATGCCGAACAAAGTTGGAAATTGTTGCGTCGCCGTCTAATTTTCTTCCTGATTGTTTTGCAATCCGTTTTGCAATCCGTTTTTTTGTTGATACAGCGTCATCTTTATATCCGTAAATAATAATTTTGGGTATCATCTTTCCAAGGGCTCCATCTGAATTCCCCCGCAGACGTTCCTCTGCACTGCCACGCACAACTTTTTCTCCGCTGGTACAATTTGATTGGCTGCTGTCCGATTCAAACTGTAATCCGATAAATGAAGAGTTGATAGCATATTTTTATATATTTGGGCTTGGGGAGGGTATCAAGTCAGGTCGAGTCAAAAGGCTCATGTCCAAGTTAAGTCACGAGTCATTGGTGAAAGTCCAGTTGCAAGTTATCATATTTGTGACTCGAGTCTGACTCGTACACACCTCTGCTATGGAGTGCTTTTATTAGAAGCTCCTTTGTTGATGTTTACTCTGGCTCCTCTCCTCTTGTCCAATCCCCTGCTTTGTTGATGTTTACCCTGGCTCCTCCTGTCCAATCCCCTGCTTTGTTGATGTTTAACCTGGCTCCTCCTGTCCAATGCCCTGCTTTGTTGATGTTTAACCTGGCTCCTCCTGTCCAATCCCCTGCTTTGTTGATGTGTAACCTGGCTCCTCCTGTCCAATCCCCTGCTTTGTTGATGTTTAACCTGGCTTAACTCCGTTTGGAGCACATCCTAATGTCTCTCTTTCTTCATTCACACACAACTTCTTTAACTGCCAGAGAAGCACATGTGATTCCAAGCACACTCTTGCACAGAAACCTAGACACACACTTGAATGTATGCACGCATATTATACACCTAGAGACACAAACACACCAGTGTTTGACCCTGGTGTGTCCTCCATGTGTCCTGTCAGTGTCAGTGGGTGTACCGTGCGTTTGAGGACGTGGAGGAGGAGGGGGGCTCGTTCAAGGCCTGCGCAGAAGAGAAATGCTCAGACATAGATGAGGAGCACGGCAGGAACGGAACAGGTACTGTACACCACCTCACCGTGTGTGTGAGAGAAAGATTGGGAACGGATCAGGTACCTTACACTTCTATGGTGAGATTGTGTATGTTTGTGTCTGTCTGCGAACAGCTGTGTACATGAAAGTAGGTACTCAAAAGCGTCTCTTTGTCCGATCCAGACTACAGGGGGGGCCTGAGCCAGCTGTCTCTGTCTGATGACACGGTGCCCCTGGTGAGCATGACGGTGGACAACGTGCACCTGGAGCACGGCGTGGTGTACGAGTATGTCAGTACAGCCGGCATCAAGTGCCACGTCCTGGAGAAGATGGTGGAGCCCAAGGGCTGCTTCAGCCTTACTGCGAAGGTACAGCACATGTCCACTGTTTTTGTAGTATTAGCATGCCAACACTACGCTTATCATGCTAGCAGCAGTATGTGGTTTATTTTCATGTTTTTATTGTGATGTACGCTAGCACAGTGACATGCTTTTCTTTCTTGCTCTTTCCCAACAATGCAGTATATATATTTTTTAAGTAGAACAAAAACACTAGAAATAGGAAGAACACGAATCAGTAATAAACCTATATACAGGGTCAGTGCAAACACCATATTTATCATGTGCAGGGATACTGGAGTGGCAGGGCTAGATATGTACAGTTGAAGTCGGAAGTTTACATACACCTTAGCCAAATACATTTCAACTCAGTTTTTCACAATTCCTGACATTTAATCCTAGTAAAAATCACCTGTCTTAGGTCATTTAGAATAACCACTTTATTTTAAGAATGTAACCAGGTAGGCCAGTTGAGAACAAGTTCTCATTTACTGCGACCTGGCCAAGATAAAGCAAAGCAGTGCGACACAAATGACAACACAGAGTTACACATGGGATAAACAAACATAGTCAATAATACAATAGAAAAAGTCTATATACAGTGTGTGCAAAAAATATATATATACACACGGGACACGACAAAGACGTCCGACTGCTATGCCATCTTGGAGTAGAGAGAATTATTTCTTTCAGCTTTTATTTCCTTCATCACTCAGTGGGTCAGAAGTTTACATACACTCAATTAGTATTTCGTAGCATTGCCTTTAAATTGTTTAATTTGGGTCAAACGTTTCGGGTAGCCTTCCACAAGCATCCCACAATAAGTTGGGTGAATTTTGGCCCATTCCTCCTGATAGAGCTGATGTAACTGAGTCAGGTATATAGGCCTCCTTGCTCGGACACACTTTTTCAATTCTGCCCACAAATGACTTGTCACGCACAAAGTAGATGTCTTAACCGATTTACCAAAACTATAGTTTGTTAACAAGAAATGTGTGGAGTGGTTGAAAAACAAGTTTTAGTGACTCCAACCTAAGTGTATGTAAACTTCCGACTTTAACTGTATAGGGGTAAGGTGACTAGGCATCAGGATATATGATAAACAGAGTAGCAGCAGCGTGTGTGTGTGTGTGTGGAAATGATGAGTGAGTGTGTAGAATGTGCATAGAGAAAAAATTAATAAATAAAATGGACGGGTCAATGCAGATAGTCACTGTAGCCTGAAGCCTTCTTTGGCCGTCAAGGAACAGGAAATGTCCTTTGTTGTAGTCTACTAGCATTAGCATAAACACTTTGGTTTTATCCTTATTGCATAACCACTGCCATGATTTCTACCATTTAGCATTTATGATGAGAACAATAGGAGTGAATGGTTCCCAGGTTGCTTCATGCTCTTCTCTCCATGCAAAAAAATCATTTCAAATAACTTGAACTTGAAGACGTGAACCCAAAGGGATTTAAAACATACACTCTGCCCTGTCAGATCCTGGAGGCCTTTGCAAGAGACGACAGTCATTTTGTGCGTAACTGCAGCCAGCTGATCTCGCAGAGTGACCGCGTGATGTCCATGCCCCAATTTGAGTTCAGGAACATCTGTGATACCAAGCTGGAGAGCATCCGCCGGCGAATCAGCAGATACCAGCAGGTACAGGAGCTACAGGATCCCTCATCATAGCCCCTTTTGTAGTGCAAGAGCAGCTACAAAGTCTTCAAGTTCTCTCTCTTTCTCCCTCTTCTTTCTCTCCTTCTCTCTCCCCCTCCCCCGCCACACACCCAGACACTCAGATCAGCAGCGACTATTGATCCATCATTATGTGATAGCGGTAAATATACCGTTTTTTCATTAGCTGTGGTTTTCAGTTTGCCCAGGAGCTGAGGAGAAAGGCGTGCCCCACATTCAAGCAGGCAGGCGTACTGACCCACCCACTGGGCTGCATGGACTTTGTGCCCACCAACTGCCACGTCAACCTGATGCAGGTGTCCCACCCCAAGACCACCATGGTGTCCGGCAGGGCCTTCAGCTTCCGCTTCGGACGCAAGAACTCCTTCTACGGCCTGGACCCCAACCAAGGTGGGGTGAGAAGACAATGCAGACGTGTGTGTGTGTGTGTGCGTGTGCGTGCTTAATAATTACAAATTAAAAGCTGAAATGTCTTGAGTCAATAACTATTCAACCCCTTGGTTAAGGCAAGCCTAAATAAGTTCAGGAGTAAAAATGTGCTTAACAAGTCACATAATAAGTTGCATGGATTTTTGACATTTTGCCTCATTGACCACAAAGACCAGGGAGGTTTTCCAATGCCTTGCAAGGAAGGGCACTATTGGTAGAAAGAAGACATTGAATATCCCTTTGAGCATGGTGAAGTTATTAATTACACTTTGGATGGTGTGTCAATAAACCCAGTCACTACAAAGATGCAGTTGCCAGAGAGGAAGGACTTTTGAACAGGTACAGAGTTTAATGGCTGTGATTGGAGAATATAACAAAACATGCATCCTGTTTGCAACAAGGCACTAAAGTAATACTGCAAAAAAATGTGGCAAAGCAATTCATTTGTTGTCCTGAATACAAAGTGTTATGTTTGGGGGCCAATCCAACACATTACTGAGTACCACTCTCCATATTGTCAAGCATAGTAAGAGTGAGAGAATGTTTTACACGTACTTAGCTGGTGAATTCAGCTTGATAGTCCAGCCTCCTCAAACAGAGACTAAATCTATGTTAGCTAGCTGGCTATGGCTATCCAACACTGGAACTCTTCCTTAGGAAAGCTTTTGGTTGTATTCATTTATTGCCACTGGGGCCCGCTGGTGTAACTGCCCAATAGAAAATCTTGTTTGCAACGGTTGGACCAATGATTACACCCTAGATCCGCTAGATGCAGGTAAGATTGTGCAAGGCGGTATTGAATGTGTCAATGTCTGTCACCTTGATGACTCAAATTTCTCTCGACCTGGGCACATACGTTGTAAACTTTAATTCATAGGCTAGGCTATAACAGAAATAAGGCCATGCTCATAAAAAAGATTTGCCCTCCCTCATCTTAAACAGCACCGACTGCCACTGTACTGTACATGCACACACATATAGTACACACTCATACACACACATACCTTTAGATTACAAATAGAACAACAGTACAGCAGCACACATACTACACAGCTCTATACCAACTCTGTAGAGTTGTGTCAATGCCCCAGTTCTGTTATTTTGTGGAATTCTAGTCCCAGTTGAGTTTTGCCAACAATAGCAAAGATCCCCTTTACAACATTGTGCAGAGCTAGCCTATAATCCACTTTAAAGCTTAAAACAAAGAGATAATTTCAACTAAATACCATCTTTGATCAATTAAATCCCACAGTACAAATGACTTTATAAGCTCTTGTGATGAAACAAACTGAGTTAATTAGCCTTTAGCCGCATATAGTGACAACTCCCACAGTACATTTGCGGTAAAGTAGTTGTAATCCCACCACTCTAATCGTCTCCATTGGTTTCCCATTAAACAACCATTAGCCTCAGGCGACCCCCACTCTGAAATGTTTATCCATCCTCTCTGTGGGTGTTGGTGAATGTCATCAAAGCGGTCCCTCTAAGACACCAGGGGTGGAATATTCTTCAGAAAGTGAGGGGAGAGAAGGTGATCATTGGATTACTTTTTCTGTTTAGATGGACAGGGAAAGAGAGGGGGAAGGACAGAGAAGAGGGAGAGAAACAGAGCGGAGAGAGAGAGTCGGCGGGAGAGATATTTTACAGGTGTAGCCCTTGGCCCCATCCTCAGAATTAAATGGAACATTATGTTTCTCTATGGGCCCATCTTGTCCTGTCTGTTTTGTCGGTCTCTGCGGTTTTGGTAGCCTGCCTTTCGGCCCGTCATACGGGCCGCTCTGACACGGCTCAGAAAAACACTAAGACGGGAAGAGACAGAGGAAGCTGCAACAGACAGACAGCCAGATGTCTGACTGGAAGATTAGCATTGTTAGTATTTCTTCAACCTTCCCCTCTCCTCAGTTCCTCGACTTAATCATAGCCTGTGCTATTATGTGCTAACATTACACCCATAGGCTTCTAGATCAGGCAGTAGAATTGTGAATTAGACATGATTATTCACTGTGTTTTTATCATGTTCCAGGCATTTTTTCATGACTCTCAAGGCAGTAGAATGTACATAGAACAGCGTAATGTGTAATGGGCCCTTTATACACAAGCACACTGTTTTTGTCAAAATGATAGGCTCAACATGTGGTGTAGGTATAGGTCTCGAAGTGAAAGTTGATTGTCTCTCCCTCTTCCAAGATGTGACGTGCAGCTTTTCTGATCAAAAATTTGAAAGACGTAGACACTTATTTTAATACTCTTTCACTTCCTTTCCTTTTCTTTACCTCCTATTTATTCATCTATTTATTTTCTCTCTCCCCACAGCTAACCTGTCTCGCATGTCTCACACCCAACACTGTGTGACTAGCATGGGTGCCCCGTCTTACAGCTGCAGCGATCTCGGGGAGGAGGGGGATGGTGAGGAGGACATCGAGGGCTCTGGAGAGGGCATCCCAGACAGGATGCAGCAAGCCAACCGGGGGAATGGCCTCAGCTTCCTGCTCAAACAGGAGGACATGGAGATCCAGGAAGCCTACATCCACCTCTACAACCGCCTGAACATCGCCGTGCAAGAGATGAGGCAGTACGTCACCCAGATAGACGTGTAAGTACACATATATGAAAATCCTTGCCAAGTACCTATTGTACGTCAGGGATCTCAATCTGGTGGCCCTCGAGCCAGACATGTTCCGCGAGCTCATTTAATGTGGCCAAATATACAGTGGGGTTCCAAAAATGTTTACACACTTGATAAAGACGAGTAAAAATATATCTATAAACCACAGGTTGCCAATGTGATTCAAGTCCTGAGACTGAGATGGCCATTGCAAAATGTAGATTTTTTTTGCCCAATTAATCAATTCTTTGTGGATTTTGATGTGTGCTTGGGGTTATTGTCTATATATAATTTCTCTTCTTTTTTTTAGCATACAATATAATTTAGCTCAGTATTTATCAAGGGTGTTATTATTCTGCATGAAATTGAAAGGCCAAGATATTATGGAACAGTTGTCCCCAGGCTGTCTTCTGAGGCCTGCCCCTGTTTGTCCAGCTTCCTGTTTTTCTTGTTTAAAGGAAAGAGTCACCCATTTTGCATGCTATATTGTATTTGTGCATGTCTGAGAGACGTTCTATTTATTCCTGGGGTCATTTTATGTTTTCATCTGTATATGAGCTATTCACCGTTCAAGCAGACAGAAATACAGCCGGTGTGGCGGCTGTGTTTCTGCATTCTTGAACGGGAATCGTTTCCATTGACGAGTCAAACAAGAAGGATACACTGCTTTCCCGGGAACAAGCCCAAATCCCGGGAATTTGCTTGAATAAAAGACAGAAGAAAAGAGGCCGCAGGTCAGGCTGCTTTCTGAGAATCCATAGGCAAGCGAGTAAACTCCCACTGCCATCCGTTCTACTCGCTAACATAACAATAATAAAATTGATGACCTACGATTTTCCTACCAATGGGACATTAAAAACTGTAATATCTTATGTTTCGCCGAGTCGTGGTTGAATGACGACACAGATAATATAGAGCTGGCGGGATTTTCCATGCACTGGCAGAACAGAGAATAAGCTACGTCTGGTAAGACGAGGAGTGGGGGTGTGTGTCTTTGTCAATAACAGCTGGTGCACGATGTTTAATATTAAGGCTCTGCGGAGGTAGACAACACTATTTACCAAGAGAGCTCTCATCTGTATTATTCGTAGTCATTTATTCGTATCACCACAGACCGATGCTGGCACTAAGACACACTCAACCAACTCTATAAGGCCATAAGCAAACAAGAAAATGCTCATCCAGAAGCAGCGCTCCTAGTGGCCGGGGACTTTAAGGCAGGCAAACAGACAATCAGTTATACCAAATTTTTACCAGCATGTCACATGTGCAACCAGAGGAGAAAAAAAAGTCTTGTCATGGTTCACATCAACAGCATCCTCCCGGATACCCTAGATCCACTCCAATTCGCATACTGCCCCAACAGATCCACAGATGACGCAATCTCAATCGCACTCCACACTGCCTTTTCCCACCTTGACAAAAGGAACACCTATGTGAGAATGCTGTTCATTGACTACAGCTCAGCGTTCAACACCATAGTGCCCACGAAGCTCATCCCTAAGCTAAGGACCCTGGGACTAAACACCTCCCTCTGCAACTGGATCCTGGACTTCCTGGCAGGCCTCCCCAGATGGTAAGGGTAGGCAACAACACGTCTGCCACGCTGAACCTCAACACGGGGGCCCCTCAGGGGCATGTACTTAGTCCCCTCCTGTACTCCCTGTTCACCCACGACTGCGTAGCCAAACACGACTCCAACACCATCATTAAGTTTGCTGACAACACAACAGTGGTAGGCCTGATCACCGACAACGACGAGACAACCTATAGGGAGGTCAGAGATGTGAGCAAGACAAAGGAGCTGATTGTGGACTACAGAAATAAAGGTGGGCCAAACAGGCACCCATTAACATTTACGGGGCTGTAGTGGAGCGGGTCGAGAGTTTCAAGTTCCTTGTTGTCCACATTACCAACCAACTAGAATGGTCCAAACATACCAAGACAGTTGTGAAGAGGGCACGACAACACCTTTTCCCCCTCAGGAGAATGAAAAGATTTGGCATGGGTCCCTAGATCCTCAAAGTTCTACAGCTGCACCATCGAGAGCATCCTGACCGGTTGCGTCACCGCCTGGTATATGGCAACTGCTCGGCATCTGATCGTAAGGCGCTTCCTGCCATCCAGGGCCTATATACAGTGGGACAAAAAAGTATTTAGTCAGCCACCGATTGTGCAAGTTCTCCCACTTAAAAAGATGAGAGAGACCTGTAATTTTCATCATAGGCACACTTCAACTATGACATACAAAATGAGAAAAGAAATCCAGAAAATCACATTGTAGGATTTTTTATGATTTTTTTGAAAATAAGTATTTGGTCACCTACAAACAAGCATGATTTCTGGCTCTCACAGACCTGTAACTTCTTCTTTTAAGAGGCTCCTCTGTCCTCCACTCATTACCTATATTAATGGCACCTGTTTGAACTTGTTATCAGTATAAAAGACACCTGTCCACAGCCTCAGAGAGTCACACTCCAAACTCCACTATGGCCAAGACCAAAGAGCTGTCAAAGGACACCAGAAACAAAATTGTAGACCTGCACCAGGCTGGGAAGACTGAATCTGCAATAGGGAAGCAGCTTGGTTTGAAGAAATCAACTGTGGGAGCAATTATTAGGAAATGGAAGACATACAAAACCACTGATAATTTCCCTCGAACTGGGGCTCCACGCAAGATCTCACCCGTGGGGTCAAAATGATCACAAGAACGGTGACCAAAAATCCCAGAACCACACGCCTAGTGAATGACCTGCAGAGAGCTGCGACCAAAGTAACAAAGCCTACCATCAGTAACACACTACGCCGCCAGGGACTCAAATCCTGCAGTGCCAGACGTGTCCCCCTGCTTAAGCCAGTACATGTCCAGGCCCGTCTGAAGTTTGCTAGTGAGCATTTGGATGATCCAGAAGAAGATTGGGAGAATGTCATATGGTCAGATGAAACCAAAATATAACTTTTTGGTAAAAACTCAACTCGTCGTGTTTGGAGGACAAAGAATGCTGAGCTGCATCCAAAGAACACATTTACATTTAAGTCATTTAGCAGACACTCTTATCCAGAGCGACTTACAAATTGGTGCGTTCACCTTAAGACATCCAGTGGAACAGCCACTTTACAATAGTGCATCTAAATATTTTAAGGGGGGGGGGGTGAGAAGGATTACTTTATCCTATCCTAGGTATTCCTGAAAGAGGTGGGGTTTCAGGTGTCTCCGGAAGGTGGTGATTGACTCCGCTGTCCTGGCGTCGTGAGGGAGTTTGTTCCACCATTGGGGGGCCAGAGCAGCGAACAGTTTTGACTGGGCTGCGCGGGAACTGTACTTCCTCAGTGGTAGGGAGGCGAGCAGGCCAGAGGTGGATGAACGCAGTGCCCTTGTTTGGGTGTAGGGCCTGATCAGAGCCTGGAGGTACTGAGGTGCCGTTCCCCTCACAGCTCCGTAGGCAAACACCATACCTACTGTGAAGCATGGGGGTGGAAACATCATGCTTTGGGGCTGTTTTTCTGCAAAGGGACCAGGATGACTGATCCATGTAAAGGAAAGAATGAATGGGGCCATGTATCGTGAGATTTTGAGTGAAAACCTCATTCCATCAGCAAGGGCATTGAAGATGAAGCGTGGCTGGGTCTTTCAGCATGACAATGATCCCAAACACACCGCCCGGGCAACGAAGGAGTGGCTTCGTAAGAAGCATTTCAAGGTCCTGGAGTGCCCTAGCCAGTCTCCAGATCTCAACCCCATAGAAAATCTTTGGAGGGAGTTGAAAGTCCGTGTTGCCCAGCAACAGCCCCAAAACATCACTGCTCTAGAGGAGATCTGCATGGAGGAATGGGCCAAAATACCAGCAACCGTGTGTGAAAACCTTGTGCAGACTTACAGAAAACGTTTGACCTCTGTCATTGCCAACAAAGTGTATATAACAAAGTATTGAGATAAATGTTTGTTATTGACCAAATACTTATTTTCCACCATAATTTGCAAATAAATTCATAAAAAATCCTACAATGTGATTTTTTTTCTAATTTTGTCTGTCATAGTTGAAGTGTACCTATGATGAAATTTACAGGCCTCTCTCATCTTTTTAAGTGGTAGAACTTGCACAATTGGTGGCTGACTAAATACTTCTTTGCCCCACTGTAATAGGCTGTGTGTCAGAGGAAAGTCCATAAAATTGTCGGACTCCAGTCACCCAAGTCATAGACTTTTCTCTGCTAGCGCACGGCAAGCGGTACCGGAGCTCCAGGTCTAGGACCAAAAGGCTCCTTAACAGCTTAAAATCAACATCAGACTATTTACATTGACACCCTCCCTCCATTTGTTTTGTACACTGCTGCTACTCGCTGTTTATTATTTATGTATAGTCACTCCAACCTACATGTACAAATTACCTCAACTAACCTGTACCCCCACACACTGACTCGGTATCGGTACCCCCTGTATATAGCCTCGTTATTGTTATGTTACAAATTTTGATTTGAATAGCTCTGATACACATTCTCTATCTCGCTCTCTCTCTCTCTCATAAATGGGGGAATTCTTCAGTGCAAAACTGTTCATGGACTGGGCAAGCAGGAATGGGCTGTGAAACCACAACCCCATTGAGAGGAGGGAAAACCTTAACTGTGTGTGTAAACTAAGTGTGCGCTTATAAAAGCAAAGTGTGTGTGCATAAAAGACACACATTATGAGAATATTTCTTATATAGTTCCCTTTCTCTTATTTTTCATGTGATTCCTCCAATGTGGCGGCGGGAATCACAGCCTCCTTTTGTCCATCACGGAGCCCACCCAGCCGCAGGGCAGCGAGTCCCCAGCCTACGAGGCCATTCAGCCCCCTTCCGTGACCCCCGAAGAGGGGGACCAGGAAAAGGCGGAGCACGGGGGCATCAAAAGGGTCTGCTTCATGGTGACGGAAGAGGACCAAGAGGACTCGGGCCAAGACACCATGAGCTACAGGGACTCCTACAGGTAAGATAAGAAAGACTTAAGACAAGATTTAATGGTGACTCGTTTCAGGAAACTAGGTGAATGTTGTGCGTCACTACTTCACAGTAGAGCCATTTGAATGTAAACTTCTTTTTTTTTATCAAAATGTGTTTTTTTGGCAGAAATGCCTTCTGGAACATGTGAACATTCATGTGCCGTATGCTGTCTGTAAATAGGAATAACATTGTTACATTACGAGCCTAGTTGGTTTAGCCACAGAAAAAGTCAGCAACCCTCCCGCTAGCCATGATTGGCTGAGATAATAAGTGGGCTTGACATGCCGAGAGATCGAGTTTTGAAATCAGTATGATAGCTGAGGAGATGGACAAAACGCCTGTCTCCGGATTACATCTTCAAACTAAGGCCAACCATGCCATCCGTGACAGAGAGTGAGAAGTGTTCATCCATGTATACGGGTAAGATTAGCTAGCTACATTTTCAGATATTACATGTTTCTAATTTTGTCAGAAAGTTGTTTTCATTTCAAGTTAAAGTGTACTATTAGCTAGCTAGCTAACGTTAGCTGGCTGGCTCGCTACCTAACGTTACGTGTATAATCTTTGTCGTAATATTATTTGTATCTCAGAGCCATCAGTCTAGTTTGTCTCTCAGACAGTCAGTCTCGTCACATCTGGAGAGGGTAGGCTGCTCCAAACCTACCATGAGGTGCGACTAAATTTGGAACCCTCTCCCAGAGAGCATGTGTGTGTGCGCAAGAGTGCCTGTGTATGCGGAGGAGATAATCAAGGCCAAACTCCCGTGTGTTTTACGTAAGGGTTGGCACTTCAGTCCCAGCTCGACTGGAATGATCCAGCATCCCATTGGCAGACCCATTAAGATGCACACAGTTTATAGGGCAGGCAATAATAGAGACAACACCCCGACTCACAAACAACCCACTAAGCTTAGTGTCTTCCTGTGGTTTCCAGTTAACAGTGTGGGCCAATTTGTTGCTGAGCCAAGCTGGATGATTATAGTAAAACAAGAGTAATTGTTTAAGTGCGATGCACGATGACAATGCTACTTCTGGCTCCTTAATCCTCAACGCACACAGAGATGTTCACAACAGTAGGGCTGCCTATTAAAATGCATTGAAAATGTAGGGATAATTAGAGAATAACTATTGAGCATTAACTCTTTTGGGATATTCATCTCATATGTATACGTATATACTGTACTGTACTCTATATCATCTACTGCATCTTTATGTAATACATGTATCACTAGCCACTTTAACTATGCCACTTTGTTTACATACTCATCTCATATGTATATACTGTACTCGATACCATCTACTGTATCTTGCCTATGCCGCTCTGTACCATCACTCATTCATATATCTTTATGTACATATTCTTTATCCCCCTACACTTGTGTGTGTATAAGACAGTAGTTTTGGAATTGTTAGTTAGATTACTTGTTGGTTATTACTGCATTGTCAGAACTAGAAGCACAAGCATTTCGCTACACTCGCATTAACATCTGCTAATCATGTGTATGTGACAAATAAAATTTGATTTGATAGGGGGCAGCATTTTCACTTTTGGATCAATAGCGTGCCCAGAGTGAACTGCCTCCTACTCTGTCCCAGATGCTAATATATGCATATTATTATTAGTATTGGATAGAAAACACTTTCTAAAACTGTTTTAATGGTGTCTGTGAGTATAACAGAACTCATATGGCAGGTGAAAACCTGAGAAAAATCCAACCAGGAAGTGGGGACATCTGAGGTTTGTAGTTTTTCAAAGCTTGGCCTACCGAATACAGTGTCTATGGAGTCCAGTTGTACTTCCTACGGCTTCCACTAGATGTCAAACGTCTTTAGAAACTTGAATGAGGATTCTACTATAAAGGAGGGGCTCATGAGACCTGTTTGAGTCAGTGGTCTGGCATAGTGCCTTGGTCTCATGACGCACGCTCCCGACAGAGTTACCTCTCGTTCCAGTGCTTTTCTTCAGACAAAGGAATTCTCCGGTTGGAACATCATTGATGTTTTATGTTAAAAACATCCTAAAGATTGATTCCATACATTGTTTGACATGTTTCTAAAGGACTGTAATGGAACTTTTCAAGTTTTTGTCTGGACTGCCTGCGCCTCATGAAGATGGATTACTGGGCTGAACACGTTAACAACAAGTGGCTAAATGATGGACTTTATGGGACAAATCAGTCATTTATTGTCGAACTGGGATTCCTGGGAGTGCCTTCTGATGAAGATCATCAAAGGTAAGTGAATATTTATTTCTAGCTTCTGTTGACTCCAAAATGGCGGATATTTCTCTGGCTGGATTGGGCTCTGAGCGCCGTTCTCAGATTATGCTTTTTCCGTAAAGTTTTTTTGAAATCTGGCACAGCGGTTGCATTAAGGAGAAGTCTATCTTTAATTCTGTGAATAACAATTGTATCTTTTCGCTAGCGGAACGCCTGCCCTAGAAAGGTTAAAGGGATGGTTCAGCAAATTTACATATTTGTTTCCTTACCTTAAAAGCAGTCTATGGACAAGGAGTGACAGCAATTCAAACGTTGGTTTTGTTAAACTAGCCACTGCCAAATGGAAACGTATCTAAATGTAATTATTTTTCTGACCTGTCCCTTTAAAGCAAAGACTTTGGTGTTGTGGAGGCATTTGATTTTCTTTCATGTTTGAGTATCATTTGACTTCAACTTTTCTTGTATCTATTATTTTAACAATCTTCTTTGGGACATTGGTCACACCTTACGATATTATAGTGGAATGCATTTTAGTCATGCCAATGAAGTAAGTTGATGTTTGTAAGAAGCATTTGACTACTGCTCGCTCTTCCTATAATTACAAGTCAGACTCCACATTTGACCTTGTGTTTTTTCCTGTAGGGAAAGAATGTACTCTGGGTTTGTTTTTCAACCGTTTCTGACCATCTCTCTCGCTCTCTGTGTTTTCAGTGAATGTAACAGTAATAGGGATTCCGTCTTGTCATACACAAGTTTACGTAGCAACAGCTCTTACCTGGGGAGTGATGAGATGGGTTCAGGTAAGAAACAGTTCATAAAGTAACGACTAGACAAAGATGTTCATACCCCTGTAGGATAAAAAATATCACGTTGGTTTGCCTTATGTGGAAAAATGTACACAATGTCCCTTCCATCTCTCTCTCTCTCTCTCTCAGGTGATGAGCTGCCCTGTGACATGAGCATTCCCTCTGACAAGCAGGACAAGCTGCACGGCTGTTTGGAGCACCTTTTCAACCAGGTGCTCCATCTTTACCACAACACTATCTTTACCACAATACTACTTTTACCATTACCTCTGTAATCAGTCAGTAGCAATGCTGTTCTCAATCTTCTCACTCTGTTTTGTAATAAACTGTGTTCACGTGTGTAGTGAAGATACTGTTCTGCACTAATATTATGCGTACACATGTACACACACACACACACACCTTTTCCATTAGCCCTCAGAAACATCATGTTAATAGTAATCAGTCTGGTCTACATCTGTAGTGCATTGCCTTGTTGTGCTATCTCTCTATTCTCCTCTTTGTCTTCCTGTCTTTCTCGCCCTTTCTCTCCACACACACACACACACACACAGACATGTGTTCCTCCTTGCATCTACTCTTACCGATATCACATGCCCTTTGACCTCTCCCATACTCCCCGAGGGACACCACCATTTTGGCTCCCGTCGATTTCCTGGGCCCTAGTTTCCTGTTGCTGAGAGACTATGGCCAGTCTCTTTGTGTTGAGGTCTGACTGGTTATGACTATCATCTGCAGGTGGACTCCATCAACAGCCTGCTCAAAGGGCCCGTCATGACCAAGGCCTGCGAGGAGACCAAGCACTTTCACCCTGACCACACTAAGCCAGGTAGCAGCTACGTTTTGTGTGTGTAAGACATGTCTGAGTATGTTTGTTTAGAGTTTGTCAGGGTTCACTGAGAATGTGTGTATAGATGTATTATACTAAAGAATTCTCATAACATTTATATTGGTAATTAACCAAATCATTGAAACCCCCTGTTTCCGGAGCAGAGTTCCGTCACACTGAAGACTGGATGGTGCACTGTCACATCATCCACAAGAACATCCAGGAGGACCCTTGGAACCTGCCCAGCTCAATTAACACACTGGTGGAGAGCCTGCAACGATTTGTGGATGGTCAGTAAAACACACACACGTGTAACAAATGCACACACCGCAGAAACCCACGTGTAACACACCCATCACGCAAGCAAACACAGACACACACACATAGACACCGCAGAAACACATGTGGATCACTCCGGTAATAAAATCCTCCTTGTTCTGTAGATGGGAAGAACCAGGTGCTTCTGGCTCTGCTCAAATGTACAGGTAAGCCTTGTGTCATATTTAGATGATTGATTGTCTTACTTCTCTGAGGGACCAGACAGAGGCAGTATTTATGTCAGTGTTTTGGGTTGAGAGTAATAACGGTTGTCCAAATCCTGTCAACCATCCGTCTCATATACCCTCTTTCACTCTCTTTTACCCTTCCCTCCTCTCTCTTTCACCCTTCCCTCTTTCACCCTTCCCTCCTCTCTCTTTCATTGTCTGTCACTGTCATATCCTCTTTCTTTTGCAATTACCCCTCCCTTACCTCTCTTTCTCCAACCTATCTCCCACCTCTTTCCATTATATTCCTCTCTCTCTCTCTCAACCCCACCCCTCCGCCTGTCTAATGACCTGCATAGTCCCCTGCCTTCCGTATGGTTTGTATGTTGCTGTTTTTGAAATGTCCTGTGAAGAGTGTATATGTGAAAACCGACAATTAACAGACAAGTATTTTACCCCTCTCTTCCACTCCTCTCGGCCCCAGACACGGCTCTGCAGCTGCAGCGGGACGTGATCTTCTGCCAGAGTGCGGTGAGCGCTGTGTGCACACTGGCCGAGCAGCTCCTGGCGGCGCTGCGGGCACACTTCAACAACGCTGGCGAGTACGAGGAAGACTGCAAGGACACGAGCCGTAAGTGGCTGGAGCAGGCGGCCGCCATCGGCGTGCTGCTCAACTTCCAGGCAACGCTGGCACCCCACGTGGTAAGAGCCGGTACTGTGGTGGAAGAATATCTGGATACATTGAAGAATAGCCAAAGACTGTTAAATATAACCAAATACTGTAAAAGAACACGCATCAGAATGAATAGGCTCTGATTATTAAGAGAACACGTTAAACATTAATGCTGTATGATTTATTTCCCTTTCGACTCAGCAGACCGGAGTCAAATACTTAACTTGAGCTTGATTTAGTTAGACCAGTAAGTATTTTGTTTAGACATGTAGCTAGCTAGCTAAACATTGAACCATAATCCAACTCATAACGTTACTACCATGCATGAATCTGCAGGTAGCTAAAGCTAACCAACTAGGTTCAATGTTAGTCTAAAGTTAGCTAGCTAGCTATCACTAGCAATGCAAATGGCTTTCTGAGATACTAATAGTATTACTATACAGGTCATACACGTAATGTTAGCTGGCGAGCCAGCCAGCTAACGTTAGCTAGACTATCTTACCCATGTACATGGATGAACACTTCTCCCTCTCTGTCATGGATGCCATGGTTGCCCTTAGTTTGAAGATGTAATCCGGAGACAGGAGTTTTATACAACAAGTGTTGTATAAACAAGTGTTGTATGTGTTCCCTTTTTGATTTTCTCCACATATTTGCAAACAAACGCCAGATTTTTCTCCATCTCCTTAGATATCATACTCTGTTTCCACAGAGCATTCCACAGATGTCAAAACTCCATCAACTTCTTCTGTTACAAGAACACTGTTGATCGCTGTTTTCATTGTCTGGGATCAATGAAAATGTTATTTTTTTTACCTAAATCAGGAATTTTCTCATTGTCTGATTTATTTTCAGAGTCAGAGTCAGCATGGCATGATCGTCCTCCAGAAAGTGGAGAGCATTAGCAACACTTTTGCAGTACTTTGTGATTATTATTTTTTTAAGCCATGTTTGAAAGGATTACCTACACATACTGAGCAGCTCATGTTATTGACAGCTGCTCATGCATGCTACCAATCCAAACTCATATCCTGGCATGTCCATCCCATCCATTATCTCAGCCAATCATGGCTAGCAGGAAGGCCCTGCCTATTTCTGTAGCTAAACCAACTAGGCTCGTAATTTAACAATTTGATTTATAGATGGCATAGAAGTTTGTTATTAATGCACATGAACATTCACATGTTCCAGAAGGCATTTCTGTAAAAAAAAACACATTTTAATAAAAATATATGTTTGTGTTCAAATGCCTCTCCTGTGAAGTAGTGACGTGTGACATATGCCTAGTTTCCTGAAACGAGTCACATATTCAGTATTAGCCTCGGAATATGAGTGCTAATCTAGGATCAGGTCCCTTCGGTCCATATAATCTTATTCATTTTGATCTAAAAGGCTAAACTGATTCCAGCTCTGCACTCCTACTCTGAGACGCTTTCTGAATATGGTCCCTGGCCTGTTAGCTGAGCTTTGTGTCTGCTGTGTAGAAGGAGGAGAGGACAATGCTGGAGGATACCCAGGCAGCCCTGTTGGACCTGGACAAAGTCACCGTGTTCTTCCGCCAGCTGGAAGATGAATGCCTGGTTGTAAGTAAGTAGACCCTTTCCCATAGCAATGGTGGCCAGTTTAAAGAGTTGTGACTTGTGTTTACGCATGGTGGAGGAAGACACACACGACATGTGCATCCCCAACATGTCCCTTTTCACTAACTGTAATATGGTTAGCCGAGATTGCTGTGTTAAACACATCAGATGCATTTCCCATTTACGGGGAGAAAGCCACGGATAAAATACGGAGGTACTATTCTAGGTTACTGCTCAACAGTAAGCATAACACACACGCATAATACAAAATACCTCTTTGGAAAATGGGCCCAGTTTAGCAGTATGGCGCGGTCTAGCTAACTAGCACCAGCACATCGTAGCGGCCGTTGCTTAGGCAGACAGTTTGTGGAGGCGTTAAGCTCATCTGACAGTATTGATTTGATAAAAGCCTGTTCAGTAACCCCCCTGAACTCTCGGTTTAGTAGAGCCATTTGTAAACATTATGAAGGCGGAGGATTCCATGAAAGTCTAAAACCCAATCCCAAAGGATTACAGGTGGATGGTCTTCAGAAGGTCTGCTAACCTCACAGGAGTTGTTGTTCCTAGGGGTGATTAAGTAATATATTTATCTGTTGCAGAGTTTAGTACACTGAATACCGATATTGTCATATGCAACATAGTAATAGATAGCTATGAACAAGTTTACACGAAGTAACCAATAGTGCTGTATTTGAGGAAAATATACTTACTATGACTGTGATGTGGTTGTCTCACCTAGCTTAAGATGGCTACTCTAACTCTAAGTTGCTCTATGTAGGAGTGTCTGCTAAATGACTCAAATGTAAATGTAAGGCCAATAAGGCCAATCAGTAAGCCAATGGGTAATTGAAGGGAAAAATACCCCCATAACTAACCTCCCCTTGGGGTCAAATGTGAAAGCTCAGCGGATTTCTGTGAAGCGTGTGGGTTTTTTCCCCCAGACACGCCGGTGTGTTACCACGTGGAGGGCACCCGGCAGGCCCTGAGGGTCACCATGTACCTGGACAGCTGCCACTTCAGTGAGCTCCCCACACGCCTGCAGAATGGGGGCAGCCTCAAACTGCACACTGTACTCTTCACCAGCGGTGAGTAGAAAGAGAACAGCCCGCTAGACTAAAATTTTGCTGAACTCCGTTTGAGTCGAGTCAATTTGAATTATCATCAAATCAAAGTTAGCTGAATTCAATTGAGTTGATTTGAATTATCATCAAAACAAAGTTGGCTGAATTAGAGCCCAGGCGGTGGTCATCAAAACCTCATTGAATCACAGTTTAATGAATTGAATTGGATTCGAGTCAAATGGCATTGGATTGAATATTATGAAATGCACTAGAGGCACCTTCAGGAAATATGTTGCAGCTCCATAGATACAGACTTTCACAATGCAGAAGTATAATTAAGCAATGAGGCCCGAGGGGGTGTGGTATATGGCCAATATAACAGGGCTAAGGGCTGTTCTTAAGCACGATGCAAAGCGGAGTGCTTGGATACAGCCCTTAGCGGTGGTATATTGGCCATATACCACAACCCCCCAAGGGGCCTTATTGCTATTATAAACTGGTTAGCAATGTAATTAGAAGAGTAAAAATACATGTTTTGTCATACCCGTGGTATGCGGTCTGATATAGCACAGCTCTCAGCCAATCAGCATTCAGGGCTCAAACCACACAGTTTATAATGCCTAACAATTTGCTATAATCTTAAATATGTACACAGTTTTAAAGAGACAGTAGCAATTAGATGTATAGAACATTTACATTTACCTATAACATTAGCCTGGATAAGTCATGCCAGGCACCCTATTCCCTAATATTCCCTAATACTATAATACATACTAAATAAGAATGTACTATATAGGGAATAGGTTGTCTACACTGACCATGTGTGGGACCCAAATGGCTCCCTATTTAGTGGCCAAAAGGAATGTAATTATTTAGGGAGTAGTGTGCCATTTGGGATGCAGGCCACGTGTCTATAATAATCAAGTTCAACAGAGGTCTTTTACTCAGTAGCTCTAAATCGCTTTCTCCTTACTGATTAGATCAGGGGTTCTTAAACTTTTTCAGCCTGGGACCCAAATGAGAAGTTATGTTTTTCCTGGGACCCAAGCTTAGGAAAACATGCAACTATACATAAATATCGCTACATTTCATTGCCCTTATGCCTAAAACAAATGCAATATAGACAAAAACAAATAACAATGAAATTAAATATCCATATCTACAGTTGAAGTCAGAAGTTTACATACACTTTTGTTGGAGTCATTAAAACATTATTTACAATCACTCCACAAATTTCTTGTTAACAAACTATAGTTTTGCCAAGTCGGTTAGGACATCTACTTTGTGCATGACACAAGTCATTTTTCCAACAATTGTTTACAGACAGATTATTTAACTTATAAATCACTGTATCACAATTCCAGTGGGTCAGAAGTTTACATACACTAAGTTGACTGTGCCTTTAAACAGCTTGGAAAATTCCAGAAAATGATGTCATGGCTTTAGAAGCTTCTGATCGGCTAATTGACATCATTTGAGTCAATTGGAGGTGTACCTGTGGATGTTTTTCAAGGCCTACCTTCAAACTCAGTGCCTTTTTGCTTGATATCATGGGAAAATCAAAAAGAAATCATCCAAGACCTCAGGAAAATAAGTTGTAGACCTCCACAAGTCTGGTTCATCCTTGGGAGCAATTTCCGAACACCTGAAAGTACTGCATTCATCTGTACAAACAATAGTACGCAAGTATAAACACCATGGGACCACGCAGCCATCATACCGCTCAGGAAGGAGATGCGTTCTGTCTCCTAGAGATGAATGTACGTTGGTGTGAAAAGTGCAAATCAATCCCAGAACAGCAGCAAAGGACCTTGTGAAGATGCTGGAGGAAACAGGTACAAAAGTATCTATATCCACAGTAAAGCGAGTCCTATATCGACCTGAAAGACCGCTCAGCAAGGAAGAAGTCACTGCTCCAAAACAGCCATAAAAAGCCAGACTACGGTTTGCAACTGCACATGGGTACAAAGATCGTACTTTTTGGAGAAATGTCTTCTGGTCTGATGAAACAAGTATAGAACTGTTTGGCCATAATGACCATCGTTATGTTTGGAGGAAAAAGGGGGACGCTTGCAAGCCAAAGAACACCATCCCAAACGTGAAGCACAGGGGTGGCAGCATCATGTTGTGGGGGTGCTTTGCTGCAGGAGGGACTGGTGCACTTCACAAAATAGAACATCTCAAGACATCAGTCAGGAAGTTAAAGCTTGGTCGCAAATGGGTCTTCCAAATGCACAATGACCCCAAGCATACTTCAAGTTGTGCTAAATGGCTTAAGGACAACAAAGTCAAGGTATTGGAGTGGCCATCACAAAGACCTGACCTCAATCCTATAGAACATTTGTGGGCAGAACTGAAAAGGCGTGTGCAAGCAAGGAGGCCTACAAACCTGATTTAGTTACACCAGCTCTGTCAGGAGGAATGGGCCAAAATTCACCCAACTTATTGTGGGAAGCTTGTGGAAGGCTACCCGACCCAAGTTAAACAATTTAAAGGCAATGCTACCAAATACTAATTGAGTGTATGTAAACTTCTGACCCACTGGGAATGTGATGAAATAAATAAAAGCTGAAATATATCTCTACTATTATTCTTACATTTCACATTCTTAAAATAAAGTGGTGATCCTAACTGACCTAAGAGAGGGAATATTTTACTAGGATTACATTTGAACTAGAGTTCAAATGTATTTGGCTAAGGTGTATGTAAACTTCTGACTTCAACTGTATGAATGTTTATTTTCCCCCATTAAAACACTCTTACATATCTGTCTAG